>NW_015112874.1:516294-558599 GCF_001443285.1 Poecilia latipinna | reverse complement strand
TCCAAAAATAAACAAAAAAAAAAAAAAAAAACCCAAGCCGTTTAAAAAAATTCACTATCAAAAAAAAAAAAAAAAAAAAAAAAAAAAAAAACACAGAAAGTGATGGTCTCTCGAAACCAAGGGCCCACGCATATAGTCCACAAGAACAGAAAAATGGGTTTCTTTACTCAAAGAGAAAAAGAACAAGAATTCATTTCTTTCTGGACAGGCAATTTCATATTTCACAACTGCAAAGCTTTTGGGAAGTCCTCATTGGTCCCACCCACTGTAGGATTTTTTCGGTTTAGAAACCACAACCACTTCAAATTTCCGACCAGTCATCCAGTATTTATTGGTAACCGCGCAAGAAAAAAGAAAAAAAAAAAAAGTTCTGCACATAATGAGTGTCAAGAACAACATGATGTAATTTTGTCCTTGCAGCGCAGAGATGAAATAATGTAGACGGCAGTGAAGAGCACCTCTCATCATTGGTCTTATGAGTAGAACACTATTTAAAAAGACTTGCAAGCTCTTACTAAGAAAAGGAAAGTTTGGAATATGCTTTTGTTTTAATGATATGAAACGTAAACATAATTCAAAGTGAATTTCATGAAGCCAAACAAACTGCCCGCCTTCACAACTCGAGAAAGAAAAGCCCCACACACCGAGTTAATGCTTGTATGAGAGCACCATGCATGAGAAACTTCAGAATAGAGCTGCATTCTGTAAAGTCGAAAACAAATTTTGAAAGTTGATTAAGTGTAATATTCACCTCATTAGAAATATAAACACGCATTTGTGTTCAAAGAAAAATAGCAGAAATGAGTTCACATCTCAACATTTCTCGTTTCTAAAGGACTAATGGGCAACTTTGTTTTTTTCAAAAACAAAACCGCAAAATAATTCAAACGCGTTTGAATTATGTGCTCATTCACTATGCAGTGCACCACACTGACTTTAGAGGCTTGTAGTGTCTCTACTGAATGGGTGGGTTTGTAAAAATCTTAATCATTTTGAAAAACGATGTTCTAAATGTACATTTTAAATGTCGAGTGCAAACTGTAAGCATGTCCCAAGGTATGTGATGGATTCCAACATGAAGGCGGTGTAGCGTACTGAATGAATGAGAGAATGCAGAATTTCATGTGCATAAAGTGCATGCTTTAATTTTGAAAAGCTGCAAGTGTGTTAGTCATGCCAGATATATTTTTGTTCTGAAGTAACCCGAAGTCATTCATTAAGGAGGGAAATATTTTCGGCCAATATTGTGAAGCTGCAGTGGACATGAACAAGTTGTTGAGAGCCATTAATATCTCAAAGCTTCTAATAAATGTCCCTGGTAAATAAAATCAAACTCAATCTTTGATTATAGAATGCTCTTTCAGAATTAAGTCCGTCTTACATGCAGTCTAACTCAACAATAAACATAAGATTTTAAAGCTATTCAAATCCAGGCCTCCAGGGTTGAATCATCTCCTCAGTATGCAGTCAAGTTTCCCAGAGTCCTGCTAATGACCTCATTAGTTGTTCTCAGGTGTGTTGAAACAGACACATCTAAAAGTTGCAGGATACCTGCCCTAGAGCAGTGGAGTTGAAGACCACTCCTTTAAAGCAAGATAAAGTTGGACTGAATGGGACATGCAGACAAAATGTTATGCTTTTATAAAGTGTTTTTATAAAGTTTTATAAAGTAAAACAAACAAAAAAAAATCTAATTGTCTGAACCATGTCATGCAGTTACAACATTCGCTCACATCACAAGAAGCTGCCACTTTGTCTCTTGGTTCACTTCAGTCTGCCAATTGTTTTTCCACTGCAAATGAGAAATCCCGCAATAACTATATTGGCAGTAAATTCGGCAATGATGATAAATGTGGCAACTGTTAAAAAGATTTAGCATCTTGGACACTAATCCATGTGAGGTACGGACAAAAGTGAGATTAAATCTAATGCTGTGAATGTCTTATTGGCTCACCGAATGTTTACATTACTGCATCCCTTTAGAAAATTAACATGGGGTACACCAATACTGCCATTGCAATGTACTGGTGGAAATTATGCATCCCTACAGTGAAAGAAATCCATGTTTGATTCATATCAAAGTTCAAATGAGATTCCACACCTGCCTGAAAGAGAAGGACTAGTCTGTGGTCTGCTTAAAGCGAAGCAAACAGCTTTGGTGTGAATGTCCCTTTAGGTTTTGCACTTCAAGTTCGACTCCAGTTCTGGTCTGAAACTTCAGATGCCACTTCTACATTTTCACACCGATCACAAATCAGGAAGACCTCTTTCACCGTCCAACCCAATGACTAAATAGCGTGAAGAATTAACTGAAGAAATTGTACTGACAAGTGGGGATGACGGAGGATGGAGCTCATTCACTGAGACTGCATACATTCCCACTGGCAAATTTCTGGGTTGATGAACTATAGTCACCGACAAGAACAGGAGAGCCAATAGCTAATGATGAAAATGTCATTTAATTTATTTATCCATTTATTCATTTCAAACAGGTTTTTAAAAACTAGAAAGCAGATGCATACATGGCCAAGAACAAAATAATTAGCTTATCTCTACTTTTCTGTTTGAAAAAGAGTTAACATTTAATTAATCCTACCCCTTGACTCACTAATGAAATTTACCAACTCGATAATTATCAAAAATTTGTAATTGGAACCATCTTAATGGTATTCATATGCCTCTTCAATATACTGTGCTAAAGCACCAACAAATGATATTACATAGAAAAATGATTATAAAGAAAATCTACAGATGTATAATAATATTAATAGTAGTGACTACTGTAACAACCAGACATAGATCAGAATAATTACCAACTCCTTGCCTATGTACACCCTATAATTATTTTATAATCTCTTATACAACTACAAATAAAACCACAAAAAATAATTATTGTAAAATAATATCTACTAATAATGGTAATGGTAACAAAGAAGGAAACACAATGATTTGTGTTAATTGGCTACGTCCCTATGTAAAGCTTGTACTGTAGTTTGAACTTATTTTTAAACTAAATTTGAAGAGGGGAAAAAAAGAACCCTAATGAAAAGTAAAAGCGGAAAAAAAAAAAGAACAGCACCATTTCTGGAAATTTACAGGTGAGATTAGAATACATTAATCTCTCCTAAAAGAAGAGAAAGAACTCTGAACAAAAGAACAAAAAAGTTGGTAGAAAATGGGAAGTGGCCTCATTGTTCATCTTTCTTTCTAACAAGTTGCTCTCAATCTGTCTGCCAGATCCCCACTAAGAGCATGGAGCGAAACAAACCCACTCTCACGCTGCTCGCTCAGCCCCACCGTTACACACACAGTCAATTGATAAACCCGTGCGTTCTCAGTCTTGCTCACACATATGCACACCTCATACCTGACAAGAAAACATGATAAAATACACAAACTCTTTCTTCTCATTTTTCACACGGCACATTGAAGCAGGGCAATAAATCTTCCATGGGAAAAAAGAAGGGCACAAAGGTTTTTACTGCCTCAATTCCCTATGTATTTTAGCTTTTAATATATATCTAAAAATAAAAAACACAGGGGGTAGAGGCAGTAAAAACCTTTGTGCCTCAATTATATATATATTTCTACTCATCATAATAAAAAAAAACTGAGCACTGAGCATATATTTTTTCCCTTCCTCCTTATGACCAACATTAGTCAGTGCCCACTCCTAATCCAGCAAACTGCTGAGCTGCTTTTAAAATGAGAGGTCAGGACAATAAAATGACCTGGTGACCTCAAGGGAATAGATCTGAGCAAAGAGTCTCACCTGATAATCCAGCCAGTTATTCAGTCCCTCCCAGCTTGAGAGCAAACAAGAGAAACACCATCTGTCCACAAACAAAGCTCGCCTAGATGGAAATTTACTGTTGCACAAATACAGGCCAGGTCTCTTTGCACCTCCTAAACCTGTAGATTAGGTTTCTGGAGTGCTTTATTGACTTTTTGGAAGAAGAAAAGAAAACAGCAGAACATGTTAACATGCAAGACTTTGATTTATTCTGTTCAAAGAAGCTAGCCATGGAGGCTAGAGTCTGGGTTGCATGTCTATCTATAGCTCCGTGTTCTCAAAAAAACCCAGTGCCATTTACTCTGCCCATACCAACCACAACTGGTTCATCCAATGGACATTTCTCACCATGAAGAGACCGACACAAATACAATTCACGACCGAGTCATTACTGTGACTCAGTAAGATTCCCATGACCTTAATCTAGCCTTGAGTTGGTAATTAGTACCAAATATGAAAGACCAGAAAAAAAAAAGGGAAAACTTAAAAATACTTTTGAAAAATTATTCATCTGGTCTAAAGTCCTTACTAAGTTATCAGAAAATGTGTTATGTTAGACACAGTTTTCTCTGGTTTTCTCTGGCTGCATGGATCAGATTTATAATGCAGACTCCTCCCCAACATATTGCTACAAAGTGACCAACTTGTTTCCATCATTTAAAGGACAAATTACTTAAAAAAATTCAGCTGCTTAGCAACCAACCAGATAATATCTTGTTCAATCAAAAGCAGAATGTTAATAAAGCACAACAATTAGCAAAACAGGCAAGGTCAATTACTTGAAAACTGCTACTAAGTTCATTTATTCTAGGTTTTCTGTTAAGTTATGTTTTAACATTATGACAAATATATCAACAGTCATAATTGGAGCATGTTAATCATTTATATTGTCAGCATCTATAATAATTTACAAGATCCTGAGGGTTAGCATACTGCTAGCACTACTTTTTAACTCATTCTTGTTTTCCAGAGTTTTGATCGGGCCTAAACCCGATTGTGCGATTGTGTCTGAGCCCAATCCAACCCAACTACTTAACTTTGATTATAGGCCTCAAGCCTGAAATAAGCCCAGCATATTATTTTAATTAAGATTTTACTGCTTTTGTTTGTGTGATTGGTAGAAAGGAACCGAGTGTAGCAGCATGCGTGCTGTGCAGTGAACACCGCTTTTGAATTAACCTTCTGTGCTTGAAAACATTACAGGTTGCTCCAGAAAACTGAGAAATTAAACAACAGCAGTTTTTAAAAACGTGGTCATGAGCATGCCATGTGGGCACTCTGAAAGTCTAAACTGGTCCTCCTCTGAGAAAGATGTGAGAACTTGTGGTTAAACAAACTCTTGTTTGAACCCATCTTAAAATGAACAGGTGGGCTGGTTTACCTGCGAGTTGAATCGTGGACAATGGGGAAAATAAAAAAAAATAAAAAATAGCACACTTAAACACACACAATATACTTATTTTGGCCACAATGCATTTATGAGAAATGGTACCGGATTAGAAAAGTAGAACTGGCAGTTTCAGAGTGATGGTAGAGCACATGTAGAAAACCAACAGCCTCTAAAGTGATTAAAAGGTAATGGAGCAGGAAAAGCTGATTCCAGTGTAATACTGAGCAAGTCTATGGAAAACTGAAAAAGCAAAGAGAAAATACAAAACCGCTAGACTTCATAGTTCTACGACTGCAGGCCAAAACAGGCGAGAGCATCATATCTTTAGACCATCACTTATCTCTAAACCTGGGCTTAATTTCCTCACCGAGTTCAAATTAAACCTATAATTTCTGTCAAGAAGGGTTTTTAAACTGGCTACCAATAATCTATGACACTTTCTATGTGTTTATGTTTACTTTATAATTTATAGTGTCCTGAAAAGTGCTAATTGTACCCGTCTTTTAAAGTTTGCATAGATCGGAGAACACACATGCATTAAATGAAACTAAGTTAAAAGAAAAAAAAAAAAAAGTTGAGGGACCTTCTTGGAGTACATCAAAGTGTGATTGTGTTAAAACTGAAAACAAAGACTCAAAACATTTTCAACAATTTGACCACATGCATAAAATTATAAAAAGGTACCATTACCCGCGTGACATTCCCTGAATAAAATCAATATGTTTTCATTTAAGCTCCCTCTGATTGCACCACAAGAACCAAACCACCATGAGCTCACATCCTTGGTTTAAACCCCCCACCCTCAAAACATGTGCACACAAACACATTCATTTCTACGACAACACACCCACATGTGCTCACTCCTGACAATAAGTGGATCTGTGCATAGTGTAGTATTCCACAAGTATTTATGAGCACACATGCAGTTTATTGCAATCAGACATGCCCAGAGTGTTCATCTGTCAGCTCAATCATACTATTCAGTTTCCTTATTAGAAAAAAAAGAGCCAGCATTGTTTTGATTTATTGCAGCCATTATTTTGTTTATTTAAAAGCATCTTTTGGAGATTAAAAATCACAGAATTGTAATTCATGACAGGAGCAATCCATTTTTTTTTATTTCAAGCTGTAAACATGCAAGTGATCTAATGCACCTCAAATAATACCACATTGTATCTCAAAATGGAAGAGGGATTCATCACGCTTCTTCGAGTGTCAGTCTAAAATAAATATTTCTTCAAAGATCTTTTTTGTGTACTTTTACTGCTTTGTGTACAATTACAGACTTGTATTGATCATACTAAAAGATGGGGGATGAATGATTGAAACGGGAAAAGCTAAAGCCAAGAGACCAAAATGGCCAAGTGTTAAAGCATTGCATGCATGTTAAACCTTACACCACTTCTAAGCAATGCCGAGAAGCAAGAAATTTGTTTAATTTTGTTATAAACCAGTGCAGAATGGATCTTTGAAAAATAGATTAGTTAATAGTTAGGAACTGAAGTGGTTCATAAAAAACAACTGTGACAGAGGTCGACAAATTAAAGGCTGATGACATTACATGGGGATAAAAGACAGACCAATGAACCCCACATAGCGGTCATTTCTTACAAGCACAGCAACAAAGACTCATTATGCTGCGTTATTTGTTGGAATTTTACATTTCTGAGCCAGGTTATGCAGACATGGGTTGAAATATAATACATGTATAATCACTGTTGCCTTACTCCTGATCAGATTTGTCTCCGGTCGACAAGAAAGACTGTTCAAAACTGAAAGTACACATTCGAGGCTGACATTTCAACTTGGCGAAAGAGCAAATTAATGTGCAGCCGACTTCAGTAGATACCAAGGCGGCTGTACGTATACACCTACTCGAGTTTAAACCTTCGTCTGACATTGAACAGGTTTTTTAGAAATGATGGAAGCCCTTTGAGATTTTCAGCGTAAATGGGGACAGTTTGCATTATCTACAGCAGTGGTCCCCAACCTTTTTATTATGGCGGACCGGTCAAGACTTGGAAATTTTTCTGCGACCTAGGGGGGCAGCGGGGGGCGTGAACCGTAAGATAAGGCTTCTGCTTGTTGGTGTTCCCACTAAATCCTGAATATGCCCAGTTTGGGTTGTCTTGGCCCTTTTATCGCAGCCTGTGGGGTTTTCCCTGACTGGGAACGAGAATACAAGCTACTGAAGGTGACAGGTAGCCAATCAGAAAGCGCGGTGACGTAAGCACAGAGGGGAATCCCAAACAGCTGACATATCGCGCAACTGAGAGTCCAGTGGATATCGGAGATGATATGTGGAAATGTTTATTATATGTAAAGGTCATTATTATATATGTTTATTATGTTTACTCAGTTAAAAATGTTAATGAAAAAACATAACTCACCTCCAAATCATAGTGCAGCAAATAGAGCGGCTGCTCCCGTCATCTTTCATCCATCGCCTTTTCTTTTTGTTACGTCTTTTATCTCTTAAAATGACTCCACAAACTGTCACTATTGCTTCTACATCGTCATCCGTGTTTGGTTCTTCTAAATTCCCGTATGCTATGTTGGGGGTTTTGTGGATTTTCTTCTGGAATCACGATGTTTGTGACTGGAATCGGTTCGTGTGGTTTGTCGCTCCTGCCGTGAGAGACGAACCGATCGAACCTGTTGTACTTTTATCAGCTCTGTAGTCACAGAGGTTTGGAGAATCGGCCGACAATCCTTAAATCTTGCCGTCTAAACCAGACTTAAGACTCACAAGCTCTACTCATCTCCTCTCGACCACTGCCCAAACGCTCTCTGACTCTGGTCGCTATGGTAACGTTTACATATCCCTTCAAAATAAGATACAGATGCGCCACAAAAACAAGCATTTTACTTTCGTGAAAATTTTAACTCACGATAATGACTAACGGGAGCCCTGAGCTTGTTTCTCTGCAACGAGACGGTCCCACCTGGGAGTGATGGGAGACAATAACACCCAAAGTGTTGCTTATATCCACAGCCTGCTTGATCTCTACGTGGCGAAGCAGTTTGAAGCTTCATTGCCTCATTAGCAGCCGGTCGCCACATGTTACGCAGAGCGGCCTGTAATGTGGGAATCACCTACCGGTTCGGATAAATCCATCCTTCTGACTCTTCTCTGGGCCTTTTCCCCTTCGCAAAGAAACCTTCCAAAGACATCTGATCCGTTTCTTACTCATTTTGCCGCTTGTGGGCTAAATGTTGGCGCTCAAGTAACCGAGAGAATCCGGTTAAAGGATTTTCAAAATAAAAGATCCTCCAGTCTCAAATAATACATAAAACGGAAATATTTAATTATTTCTTACGCGGCCCGGTACCAATTGTTCCACGGACCGGTACCAGTCCACGGACCTGGGGTTGGGGACCGCAGACCAAAAGGATGTACACAAAGACTGAAATGTTCAGCTAGATGCTGCATATAAAGGAAAACAAAATTAAATACAACCGTTCAAAACATAAACTCCTACATTATTTTGCCTGCTTTAATTCAGTGAAACTAGTTAAAATGAAATTATGGGTGTAAAGGGCAAGAAAACTAATTTGGACACAGTTAAGTATCGTTCACAAATGGAAGTTGGAATTTAGTAAAATCTGTTTTGGCAGACAGCAGCCTTACAAAAAAATAAGATTGCAAATGGCCCATAAATCTAAACCACAGTATCACATCTTGTCCTCTTGAACAGTCTAGTAATCGTATTTAATGGATCCCCGACTTTTATGTTTACACCAGGACTGAGAGTTTGGCAATTTTTGAGATGCATTTTTTTTTTTTGGCTCGTTTTACATTTGTTTTGTGATGCAAAAAATGAAAAAAGAAAGAAAAGAAAAAAAAAACTTAGAACCTACTCTATTATATAGTTTAAATGAAATTATGACCATTACATGCTTTTTAGAATCTTACCCAAGAGATAATTTTTTGTTTTGTGGCTCAAATTAAATTTGCAGTCATGCTTTCAGTAAAAGGCCATCAAACATAGGTACCACCATTTCAAAGTAATATTTTCTAAAGGGAGAAGGAATCATTTTCCAGAGATTTTATGAGAAATTCACTCAGAACTGACACCAAAGTGTGTGCAATTGAAGTGAAACAGTAATATAAGGATTCACTCAAGATATATAAAGCCTTTTCTTCAGGACACAAAAGACAAAGTCAAACTTGTTTTATTTTACGCAAACAATCTGATGCACAAATTAACTAAGGTAAGACAGAGAGCCAAAAAAGATCAGCAGGATTTACTTTGAAAGCACCACAGAGGTCAACAAACTTATTCTCAGTTTTTCCTGAAGTTGTAGGTCAGTTGGCTCAGCCTTAAAGTCAAGTCCCAAATGCTGCCAAATTAAGGTCCGTTTCCTTTGACTGGACCAAATTTTTCTCTCACTCAGCTGAACAGATGATTTGATGCTGCCTCCCTTCTGATGGTTGAACCCATTAGTCCAACCACTAATTACATTGCTTACCCACAGAGTTGAACATCAGAGTAAACACCCACCAATCTCTCCCTCTCTCTCTTTTCCATCAAACAATCAACGAGAACGCAGTGACAAAAGTTGTGTAAAGAAAGGAAAAGTAACTTTAATGCACATAAATCCATTGCTGAGACCATGTATCTTGACTTTCCTTAAAAGTATTAAAATTTAGCCTCAAAATATACAAGCCAGGACTGTTACTCAGTGCCAGTCATTGTAATTGTTAGATCAGCACACAAACCTCATGTCTTCACCTCCCCCACCGTACATCAAGTAGCCATCAGCTTGGCCTGCTGCCGAAGAAATTTGCCTGTAACCTCCCAATGATTACTTCACATTGACGGTCTGTGAGGCACCTGTTTCATTAATGCCACACATCTTTTCTTTTTCAGCACCCTTCCGCCCCCCGACCCCCTTTCATACCTCTCTTCTTCCTCCCACACGCCTCGTTATTCAAATTTCCCTGCTGTCAGCCCGCATTAGCAAAGCACTACGATTTGTCAGCTGCCTTAATTGCTGGAGGTGCCTTCTCTTATTAGGCAACACCCCCTTAGCTCGTTTGTTCCTTCCATGAAAACACGCGTCTGGAGAAGCTTGTGTACACCTTCAGATTCTTTTTTTTTTCCCCCTTTCATTTCCCTTGGCCTTTTCTATCCCTCTCCTAATTGCCGGCTGACCGAAGTGGGCAGGCTGCTGATCGATAACTGCACTCTCACCACTGGACAACAGTGGGGATAAAGAGCTAAAAGCATGCGAGGACCAGGATAAGGGAGGTTTGATTTCTGCTGGTACTAATGTTTGAGATTCATATTAGTCACTTACAGCCACAATGCCTCTCATGAGTGTGATCTGACTTGACTTTGTCGGTGTTGGATCACTAAGCTATTAGAACAACAAAAAATTTGATGTCCAAAGAGAATGTAAAAGTTGGGTTTGTAGAGGTGCATATTATACTGAATTGCAAGGGCCATCACTATATCTACAGTACTCCAATCACAGATTACTTCTATGCAATATTTGGTAGGGTGATAAAAGGCCATGTTCACACAGCAGGTCTTTATGTGCAATTCTAATTTTTCGATGAAATCCAATCTCTTTTATTCTTTGCCTTGGTTGTTCATACTACTAATTAAGTGAAACCGCAATCAGACTTCTGTGTGAACAGTTTACGACTCCAGAGCAAACCATACGAGTACAAGAAGAATGCAGATGTCACACAGCAGCGCATTGGTTACAGAAGTAATAATGCATGCATAATTTTAAAAGTTGCTGAGCTACGGGAGCCGTGAGAATTGTCACAAGATCATAAAACAAAAGAAGTTAAGAAAAAAAAGTGAGCAAAACTAATATCAATGGCCATTTGTGGAACAGTGACTGCGACTTCTGCAGAGAAGTCTGTTTGGATGTGTAGTCAGAACCAGCAGTGGTGGGATTGTGGATGCACTTCACTGACACAGACTTCTTTCATAATTTATTTCCATAACAATCACTGCCTTATTCAGCCATTGTGTATGTCCAGATCTACAGTGACTGGTTTATTCTGGTGCAGAATTATGACTCACGTGTCAAGTCAGTGACATAAAACCTGAATAAAATGCAACATGACCATTTAGACCTCAGGCGCTTTGAGAACAGAATCTAATAGCATTAAGTTAGGAGGCATTATCTGTAAGTTTCTACACACACACACATAAAAACTATTGCTGTGATTAAATCTTTAAAGTTTGCTGGATTACACAAAATATAATGAATGCAATTATGACATGCTGTTTGAAAATAATGGGTGTACTAAGATGATTTTATGAAGAGATTAGCTTTATTCTTAGAAGTACTAGTGTACTCTGACTGTATGTTTAGCCATACAGTCGGAGCCATAAAAAATTGCAAGGATTTCCATTGCATTTCCCTTAATGGAGGTATTTTTGAAATCAAAATAAAATGAAGGGATTATAACATTATGGTCTGAATCATTAGTTCTAAAATTTTCAACAGATTTTTTTTTACTCACCTCAAAGTAAAATTTGGAAAAAGCTCTGGGACAATTAGTTTCTTCACCAATTTGTACCATCGCTTAATCCCAACTCATTTCCATTTTGTGAAGCCATTTCCATGGTCATTCACTTAACCACATTCAGTGTACTTCTTAGTTTGATAAACTGTGGAAATAGATCATCCTAAAAAATGCACATATTTTTAATCTTTAGAAAACTTATATTTTATATCTATTACAGTTTGGCCTAAGTGACTCTGTTTGGCTATTCTATTTGTAATTTCTGTAATTATTTCAAATGGCAAAGGCATGTATTCACCAATGTTCAGATCAGGGACAATGATGTTGTCGTAAACCAAAAAAGAAAAAAAGAAAACATGTAGGTGTGTCATATTTTTTTTACATATTAAGACTGAAGAGAACTTGTCAAAAGGACAAATGGTAAATTTCATTGTCTGGTTGCTACATCCTTAAAAAAAAGCTATACATTCTCCTTCCCACACACACACACACGGTCCACTTAATAACAATGACTGCTGTATTCTACCTGCATTAGGTAGATAGTAGTTTGTATCAGCATGTTTTCTCTAAAAGCACTTTGTTTTAAGTATGCTGTGGATTGACTGATCTTCTTTTGCTCCAGTATACTGGCAGATGTGCAATATTTATATACTAATCTGAGCCATTTCTTAGGAAAACATTTCAAGTAAGCATTTGTAAAAAGTACACTTAAGCTAAAAAAAACACTTTTTTGTTTGTTTTGATCCATTTTTATTTAAAAAAGAAAAGAAAAAGAAAAGAAAAAGGACAAGCTTCTTGTGAATTAAATATAAATGAAGGTCTGGCTTTTTTTATTAGATTTGTAGAGTGCCTTTAAGTAGTGCAGACATACCAACATTCATACCACTTACACACTTTCCAGTGTATAGTGGGAGCTTAATGGTACAGAACCATACTGCACTCAGCATTATGATGTCACTTCGTGATGGTAGGGATAATTTCAAGGTCAAGCGACCTGATTATAGTCACTTATTTGACACAGCATAACATTATGGAGAGTAGAGTTGAATCAATGCAAGGTCTGGGAAAAAGAACTACCCAAAACCTTTTCACAGTTTTAGACAGGTAGTAAGTGACAAAAACATCACAGAATGCAAACAGGAGGGTTCCACTCCCAGGTTCAGAGGAAAATGTAAATACATATTCCAGTAAAATATTGGGTTAAATTGCAATGATGCCACAATTGTAGAAAATGGTTTCCATTTCTTTTGAATTTTTTGAGCATTTATATATGGTCACACAAAAAATGCAAAAGGGGATTGTTTACAACTTATGTTTGGGTTGTCCTTTTCCAGCTACAACACCAATCTCTGTCTATTAGAAATGGCTACATGATAACCAGGAAAACATTTATTTGTGATGCCATTTCTGCAAATATGAACAATTAAGCCACTTTTTTCAAACCCTTTTCCTTCATCACAATTGGCCTATGCTTTAGCATGTCGGCCAATGAAAAGACATCAAATGTGGGCATCGAGGGTCATGAAAGTCCATTCAATGGGTCAGATGTAGTGCTGGTAGGATTTGGAAATCTGGCACTTATAATATTCCAATAAATATTGCATCCCAGCAGTTGTTTTCGATTAGTGTGTGGCATATACTAATGCAATGACAGCTGGATTCAATTTCTTGTACAGCAATATTATAACGCGTTTGTTCTGAGGTAATGTACTAAAAACCATTTTAACCAGTGCCTAATGAAAACCTGAGACTGCACTTATAATTGTGATCTGCAACGTCTTCTCTGTACTGTCGATTTCAAGGTAAATCCCGAGGGGTGTTATAGGATGCTGCAGTTACGGTTACCAAACTGGCACAAAAAATGTTTCTGCTTTTAACGCTGTTTTGCTGATTAATTCTGTCTGCATTTGTTGGGAAAGAATCTAAACCAGCACATCGAGCCAACCACATCCTACACCCAGTCCTTGCTCATCTGCTGCTTCTGGCATCAGACTGGATCCCAAAGTCATCTGAGAACATATAAAGATTTAAGAAATATTTTTGAAATGTTCTACATGGTACTTACCCTTTGGTATAATACATTATTTATTGTTAATGATATACAATAGTTTGTGTGTAAAACAAACAAAAAAAACAAAAGTTAGAATTTGGCTGTCTCTTACTTGGAAGAGTAATTACTCGCTAAAAAGATTCAACAACACAGTGTTCCTATAAAAAATATCAAGTTTCAACCAGACACCAGGAATCAGGAAGAGGTTCAGCTGTAAAGAGCTATAAAGATTAAGGTTAAATTACAGCCAGTTGTCTGTGACCACA
This sequence comes from Poecilia latipinna, assembly GCF_001443285.1. Taxonomy (NCBI): domain Eukaryota; kingdom Metazoa; phylum Chordata; class Actinopteri; order Cyprinodontiformes; family Poeciliidae; genus Poecilia; species Poecilia latipinna. The sequence continues at coordinate 544,607 of NW_015112874.1, read as the reverse complement.
AAGTCTCCTTCGGTCTTTAAAAAAAAAAAAAAAAAAATGCAACTAAAGACTGGATTAAAAACAAACCAATCCACTGCTGTAAGATTCTAGGACATGTGTGCTAAATATTTATGCAGTGCATGGGTCTAATTCTTTGAACCATTCAAACAGCCAGTGATGACAGGTTGCTGCCACCCTTGCGTTTGCAGAGATTAAACAGTTTGCCGGGTTGAGTGGCCCTTGACTGCGCAGCTCAGACGAGAGCTGCTGACGGCCGGAGCACATGTTAGCGTCGAGATCTGCGGCGGGCTGAAACGAAACATGGGGGGGCGCTGGTCAGAACGTCCCACCCAGACCCGCCGCAGTCTGCTCCGCTCACCCCGGGATGCCTGCCCATACATTAAGATGTGGTCTGGAGCTCTCACAGGAACACAGAGTGGAGAGGCTGGATGAGAGGGATCGGGTTTACAGTGCAAACCGCAGACCCACAGTCTGCCTCCTGTACTGCCTTCCTGCACTTAGCTGTACTAAATACACAGCTGTGTATTTTGCGTGCGTGCGCGTGTGTGTGTGTGTGTGTGTGCGTGTGTGTGTGTGTGTGTGTGTGTGCATGTGCGTCCGGTGTTTCTGTATGGGCTGCATGTATGTGGGTAGAGGGGGGGGAGATTCAGAATGCTTTTATCAAGCAAAACTAAATGCAGGTGGGGGAAACAACAATTTAAAATGTATGATAGTTGAGTAATTCAATTCAATCATATGAACAAAAGCACCTTCTAGGTGTAGAACATATACTTAAAGTTAAGTCATAGTGAGCCTGTACTGATTTCAGCCAACAGGCATGAAACTCCAAACACTGTTGGGGGTAGGGTGGAGGGTGGCATGACTGAGGGATACAGAAGAGGGTTAGGCAAATGAGCATAGCTTAATTGATACTTCTCCCAGTCAGAGGACCAGCGTTTATGCATTTGAATCTGTTCAAAAAGCTCTCCACCTAAACTCCACCAAAGCAAATTAAGGCCATTGCAGCATGAAATTCTCTCTCCATCATAAAACAGCATGGGTAATTCATATATTTATTAATTTTAAGAGCTGTGTTACCAGCTGTTAAAAAAAGGAACCATGTGGGTTTAAAAATCAGATCAAGTTTCTCATGAGATGAGCAGATAATTTAAGAAAGTGTGGCAACAAGGCAAGACTGGTTTATCAACAGCTGCAGTGTCTAAACCATAAAAGATGTTTCCTCATATGCAGTTCTTCTCTGCTTTTATGGAGTACAGAGTATTCTCTCTCTTCTCTTCCTCACATGTGCCATCTTGTTGCATCACAAGACACATTTTGTTGTTTAAAAATGATTTCAGGCCTCTTATGGTGTAGACTAGAAACTAAAGAAGCAGCTCCCATCATTCTCATTAGCGTAGCAGTGTTTAAAAGCTGGCAAGCAGTGAGTTTGTCTGCCTAGTAGGTTGGCTACCTGAGTAAATAGTCTAAACAGCTTTTATCACTTTATTAAGCCCTCACTGCATATAAAAAGTAATTTTAGACAGAGATTCACCAAGAAATTGGTCTGAACCTCAAAATCCCAATCTTTTTATAAGGGTATGCACTAGACTATGTTGACAACAGTCTTCAGTGTAGAAGTTGTTACAGAGGGAAAAACCACAAACCTATGTAATCTCAGTACCAGAAAATACTGTTTGCATTTCCTGCATGTTGCGACATGCCTGCGACTGATTAAGACTATGAGAAAGTTAGAAACTTACAGCAGGTAACAGGAAACATGCATGCATTGTTTTATTCTTTTGACATTTTGATTAATGTCCATTATGGTGGATTTAGAAATGCTGACAGCCTTCTGAAAATCTCAGAGTTGGGAAAAGCATCTGCATTTTTTTTATTTTTTATATACACCATCAAGACTGCTGGAATTTTTATTTTGTACTGCAGCCACACTAACTGTTATTCTAGGATTTACAATGTCAACTCTAATCATTTTTGCCTTTGTTTTTAAGTATTACTACAACTCTTGTCATGGCAACCAATCTCTCACATGGTATGTAGCTAGTACAACTAATAACCAATCATAGCTGGAAGGCTTATAAACAAATGTTTTGCCATTGTTACAGTTCTCAGAAAAATCAAAAGGTGCCAAAATCACTATGGGCAAACCAAAACTTTACAATTCAAAATTGAGATAGGAAATTGTTCAAAAATCTTAATCAGTGCATCTAAAAATAAGCATGTTTACTTGAAAACTTGAAATTTAGCAGGTAAGAATTTGGAAATCAAATTCAATAGTTATTTGGGGAGTATGAAGACATAATTCTTGTCTTTCTGTTTAGAAATAAAGCAGTTCGTTCAGATTTTTATTCACCGTCGCACTGAAACAACCTCACATCATATTTCGTGACATTATAAATGAAACAAGATAAGTTCATCTACAACTCCTGATGATGGGAAGCACATGCAGTTCATGTTAACTGCACAACAGTGTGCAGATAGCCAGTAATGGGTTGCAAATTTTTGACCTGCTGCTGGCATCCAACAATCATGAGATCTACACACAAAGACAGTCAGGAAAGTTGGACCTTGTTTGAGGGGGTTGGGGGTGTTTCCCCCAACAAAACCACTTACAATCTACCTGACCTCCATAAGAAAACAATATATTCACTTACAAAATAAGTTGATTTGTTTGTTTTAAGTGTAATACTTTTCTCCACAGTATTTTTTTTTTTTATCTCTAAGAGAAAGTCCAACAGTTTTGACTTCCTGAGTCTTATAAGACTAACCAACAACTCGTGAGGGTGTGTAAATGTGTTGTATTTTCAGGCTAAAACACCATAACCCTCATTTAAACGTGTGGACTGCAACATAGTAGATAGCCTACTTACCGGTGGTCGGTTTTGAGGAAACATTGTAGCCGCCGACTTGCGTGTCTCCTGGTGCGTGTTTTGTTTAATTCCTCCTTCCTATTTTGTCTCCGTTTTCGGACCGAAAGCTTCGTCGAGAAATACACCAGCAAGCCAATGTACTGCTGTGACTCTCACAGAGGCATTTGGCCGGGTTTCAAAGATAATGGCAGAGCTAGTCTCGACTCGCTCCTTCCCCTGCTCAAAGCTCCTTTGTTCTGGGTTATATCTCCAGCCCTACGCCACGCCACGCCACGCCGAGCTCAACGCGCAATAAAGGACCGGGGAGAGGAGAGGAGAGAAACCCGGTCACAGGGAGCTGTCTTCCCAAGAACTCAGCTCCGCTTCCAACGATTCGGTGTTTATAATTGTCTCCTTCTTCGATATGTGTCTCCGTCTGAAGCATAAAGGCCAGGATGAGGGGGAGGCAGAGGGGGGATGCGGTTATAGCTTGTGGCTTCGTAGACGGACACACCACCAGCTCACTCAATACAGCCGCAGCCTCTTTTGTCTCCCTCGCTGGCCTGCTCTCTTTTCACACAATCCTCCCAGTGCCTCCACTTCTTCCACTCCCCCTACTCTGCTCTGATCTGATCCCAACCTCCATGGGACCTTGAATTTCAGTTGCCTGGAAAAAAAAAAAAGCCCAGGAAGCCTAAACATACGTCTTCTCACACCCCTCTTAAATATGCTTTTTTATTATTTTTCAATGTTTTAGGTTGTACTTATCAGTAAAGTTAATTAATCAGCGCACGTACATGACGCTTTTCTCCAAATAGCCTGGTGATATTTGGTCTTGTTAGTGTTGCTACCCGGTTCAACCTCGTGCGAATATATAATTGAAAACATATTCGCTCATATGCGACATTTTATTAAAATGAAAATGACTGAAACTCCTTATAAAGAGGAGATTCAAAGGAATTGTGGAGGTGATTGAATGAAATCTCCACGTGGGGCTCGGACTCGGCACGGTAAACATTGGCGGAGTGAGCCAATGAGCGTTGAGAGCCCCCACGTGGGTTTAAGGTGACCGCTTGCTGATTGGACAGCGTAGCCAGCACAATGGCTCCACACGTCAATCAATGCGATGCTACAACAGCTCGGTGAGGTTAACCCTTTCATGGGTGCCTGGAGTGATTGAAAATGCGAGCAGGAGGCTGTGTGGTTGGCGTATCAAGATTCTGTGGTTTCCCCTTATTTCTCTCCACAAACCCGGCAATGCATTTAAAAACCCTCGAATATATTCCTCAATTTATGGAGATAAATTGACTTTGCAGTAACACGTGCAGTAACACTCTTTGACACTGATAAAACAAACTGTTAGAATTCAAAAAAGGGGAAAAAAGTGGTGTAACACTTTGCATACACTTTATCAGAGGGGATTTTAATCGGTATAGTGTGTAGAAAAGCTGGTTTCACAGCTAAAATAAATTAAATATTTTCGTAAGGAATCAGCTCATTAGTTAAATTCTAACCATCACACCTTTTCTTGTCTGCCTTTTGTTTCAAGGCTGCATGAAGATAGTGCCTCAGGAAAATAACACTCCAGCATTGCCTTACTTAAACTCATAGCCGCCAAATCCAACAGGCGATACCACACATGTGCACGGCTGATCAGAAATGACAAACTGTGAGTTAGATATCATGACAGATATCAGAGAAAAAACTTTGCTTACTTTCAAATTCTGCAAACACCTCTGTCATCTCAGCATGCCAAATGCTTGGAACTAAAATTTGAATTTGATGGTGTCATATTCTTTCTGAAATGTGATTCCTGGATGCTTACTTAGTTAGATGTTTGATCCCGAAATATGAATAAATAAATAAATAAATAAATACAATTCCAGAAACAATGAAGTCTGGGAAAAATTAGCACACTCTGTCCAGGAACAGCAGAGCCCTGTGATTTTCTTACTGTTTATCTCAGACAAACACTATTCAGGATGGAAATACACCAAAACAACTTACATGCAAAAAATGATATGACCAGACTCACTGCTCCACAAAATCTTCTTAACTTTCTCCTAATAAGAATAAAAAAATTTAACACACTAGTGTATGTAGGAAATGGTGTGACATTGGCTTGATTGGTTACTGAGATAATTTTATTCATCTAATTTGTGTTCACATGTTAAAAAGTAAGAACTTGTTTGTGTCTGATACATACTTATAACATAATTGTGAAATAGTAATGTGTATTTTATATTTGTATGACACTGTGGCATGTTAACATCTCCCCCTTACAACCAAAGTTGGGCTGTACGACAACAATAGCGACAGCTTGCAAGCTTGAGTTTAGCAGCAGCATTGCTGCTAAACTAAAACGGGATCCATCCATCCATCCCTTATCTGTACCCACTTATTTCTGAACAGTCACAGGAGCCAGTGGGGGCTTTTTAAGTTGATACATTCAGTCAGCTTGTTGTGTAAGCCATTCAAACCCCCTTGCATGCAGTGATTGAACCTTCATCTGTGCAGACAAAGATCCGGCATTGCTTATCACGATGTACATTGTTATTGGGCAATGCTTTATATTTCCTTGCCATAGTGCTAATCTGCAATATGTATTATATTCAGCTTTACAGCTTGCTGAAGAAAATGCATACACAGGATAAAGTAATGATGACTGACTGAACCAACATATTTGGTTAAATTCTAATCAAATTTTGTTGAATAATAATTTTAATGTTGCTAATTTAAGTAAATTCGCAACCTTACATTTGAAAAAAAAAACATGCCTGATTTAATTTTAATTATTTAATGGCTAGTATTTAATACCCTCCAAAATGTCTTTTTGATAGTACAGTGAGGCTAAAAATAGGCCAATCTGACCAATTGTAAGAAGTGTCAAGCAAACCAAATATCTTAATTAAGCACCACAGGCCCTTTAATAATAATAATGAAATATTTGCAAGAGTGTATACAATATGTGCATTCTGTGCCTACAAAAAAGAGCACTATTTAAGAGCGTAAAGGTAGGAAACTGCAAAAAATTGGTATTCTGGTGGCACGACCCCTTTAGCTGGGCTCATAATTAGAGAAAGAGATATTGAAAAAGCAATTTCTGACAGTGGAAATCACAACCTGCCAGAGGTGGAGTTGGAAAATATAGATGGGTGTGTGTGCATTTATGTGAGAATATGTGTGTGTGTGTTGGGGGTGGGGGTGGGGGAGAGACACAGAGAGAGAAAGAGAGAGAGGAAGAGAGAGAGAAGCAAGAGGGGGAGGGAGGTAGAGGGGAGGAGGAGAATAAAGAATGAAGGACGGCAGGGGGAATGCTGAGAAAGACGAGCCAGTGGGAGGGTTAGGAGATTGAACGAGAGCGGGAGTGCACACACGGGTGATGGAAAAAAATGTGTACGTGTGTGTGTGTGTGTGTTTGCAAGTATGTGTGTGTGTTGATCAGACAAGTGAGGGAATGAAAACGAGAAAGAGAGGAAGAGGGAGGAGTGGAGAAAGAGAGGAAGAGGGAAAGAAAGAAAGAAAGATTTTATTGCCATTTTTTCCATGAATTTTAATGCACAGCACTCGCCTCCCTCCAGGATTCTGGGATCACATTTATTAGAAAAAAAAAAAAAAAAAAAACTCATGAGGAATGCAGTGCTTTTCAGTCTGCTGCTGCACAGTGGGATGCTTCATGTTGTGTGTGTCTTTTGTGTGTTGTTGTTGTTGTTGGTCCTGAGAGTCGTAGGATGTATGAGTCTCCACTGCATGGTGCGAGGGTGGAGGTATGATAATATAGATGCTAGAAAATGATAAGTGAAGGACACATATTATTGCTATTGGCAGGTCAGATGAAGGAGTATGCCAGATGTGTGTGTGTGTGAGTGTGTGTGTGTGTGTGTGTGTGCTTTGGCTGAACTCCAGTGACTGAACAAACTACAGTTCTCTTCTCACTTCAAGAGCTCAGGGCATAAAAATGGCTCTTGATGGGAAACTGTAAATCTGCATTTTCATTTATGTTTTCAGCTCATTTGCATAGTTAGTATACTTTTTTGTATAACACAGATTGAGTGAGTCAAAGCAAACATGTCACTTGTCTCAAAGCAGAAGGACAATTCCACTGAAAGTCATTGTACCAGTCCTGCGGTCAAGAAGCATGTAGAGGTTGAGGGGTTTGAGTTAAACCGATAAAGATACAGACCTTTGTAATAATAATAATAATAATAATAATAATAATAAAAACTTCAGATGAAGCAAAGTATCAAGCTGGGACTGATATTAGCGTTAAATGATGACCCAGTGTCGTCGTCGATGTGAGCCGACCCACCGGTTTGTTACCGTTAGATCCACGGACACTTTGGTTAAGGAGAGTAAACACTGTCCTAGAGGAGCTATTGAGAAATAACTTCAGGATTGTTTTCTTAGTGCAGTAACTTTCACCTGACTGTGACTGACATCATATCCCCGTTCTATATTCAAATAAAAGCAATTTAAGTTTTATACACATTTTCAAACAGGACTATTTATCTCTGTACACTCCTTCCTTTGCTCTGAATAACATCAGGGCTTTGCGATGGCCACCCCACAACATAAATGTGTTGTCCATAAGCCACTTTGCAACTACCATTGAGATATGTTTAGCGTCACTTGTCCATTTGGACAACTCGTTTCCTAAGTGCTGATGTCTTGTCACGTTGCTTCATTATTTGTGCGGAATGTTATTTCCCACTCAACATGATGCTGTGACCTCAGCACATCACAGTCGAGATCTTTTCTCATGGCCAGGATGATTTAATAAAAGACATGAGACATAATTTTCATCCAACTTGCGTCTTTGTCTGATCAAGTCTGAACAATGCAGAACACTCCCCTAGTTAAACCTCCCAAAGGGACTCCTGCTATTTTTATTAGAATAATTATATAATGAGGACATTTTGATTTAAAAGCTAAGACCCCCTCTTAGGTATGGACTGTAGTGATGAATTCACTCCTCTTATTAATTTCTCCTATTTGCGTCCCATTTCATCATCATCCTTGTATACTGCTAAGGTAGACTCTCTACCGTCATGAACGAAACATGAATTTGTTTTTTTATTCTTCTTTTGTGAAGAGAAATCTTAAGAGCACACATCGATTTTAAAATTGACAAACTAAAAATTGTGTAAATACTTGGGACAGAGGATGATCATCAATTGTGTAGTTGATTTTAAACAAAATCATTTTCTGTAATGGAGAATACATGACAAGTTTTCCTTTCTGCCCTATAAAGACATTTGTACAATGAAACTAATGAGAATGTGTGTGATATAAGGGTAAGTAAGAGACACAACTCTTTCTTTTGAATACACTGAGAGGTACAACTTATTTTTTATAAACAAATTTGTTTTGCTCACTTTTGATTATTTGCTGTCAAAAATCAAAAGTACATATATACACATACAAGTTTCAATAGTATGAGTCTATGGATTTCGAGGGGTATATTTTTTGTATTTTTTTCTATCAGATTATTGCAAATCTGCTTTGTGTTTTAGGCATAGAAAGGTGCACTGCTACAAGTAAATGGTCTAACATTTTCTTTCTACACATCTGAAAAGGTAGCAAACATAACGTGAACACCGGCAAAGCCATGGTGTCACCATGTTTGGACTTCTCCCAATATTGCAAGGCGGAAGGGCAAAACTTAAGAAACATAAGTTTCTTAACTTATGTTAAGTTAAGAAACTTAACATAAGTTATGCTTATTTGCAATAATTGCAAATAATTATTGCAAATTATTTGCAATAATTTGCAAATGATGCAAATTATTTGCATCATTTGCGATGATGCAAATAAGCATCATCGCAAAAGATGCTAAAATGGACAAGCTTTTTTCCTGGTCGTTGTCTTTCCTCTTAAAAAAAATATTGCATTAAATAACTGGAGCGTGAGAGCAGTGTATCTTTGTGGTGTTTCTGCAACCAAGATCAATCTTGATAATCTGACAATATTTCAGAGCATCAAAGGTATTCCCAAAAGTGTGTTTTACAGTGCAAATGCAGTTTATATAGGCAGCCCTTCAAAATAAAGACAAAGACCATTACTTAACACTTTGAAACACACCTTAAAAATAGTGTCCACAAATATACAAAGGAGGTTCATATCTATCATATTTCTAAAAGTAAAAAAGTATTATTGTCTGCAGACTCTGGGCGCCTGGCCTGGATGAAAAACATTGATGCTTCCACCTTTTCCTGTCCTCTGAACCTCTTCCCAGTCTGCCCAGTGCTATCCGGTTTAAGGCTGAGTGCGGTTCCTGACTAGTAAGGGCCTGAGTGACGGGAAGACAATGCCACAGTGTTGTCACGATGACCATCCCTCCTCATCTTCACCCCCATCTCTCCACTGCCTCCCCCCAGCCCTCTCTTCTCCTCTGTTCCTCATCAGACAAGCTGGGTGTCAGCACAGAGACGGCATGGTGATTTATTGGTCTGTGCTCCTCAGGGACCCCACCTCCTAGCACTCACTCTCATCCACACACAATCTCAGAAGCCCTCCCACTCCCCTCTCCTCACTCTCCCTTCTCCACCCTCAATTTTTCCCACCCACCCCCCTACTCTTCCCATCCGCCCCCCAATCCATTCTCTCCCCTTCTGTCCTCTCCTGCTACATGGCCCCTGAGGGAAAAGAAGAGGTAATGACCCACATCAGCAGCAGCTATTCTCACATGCACACATACACACACACACACATACACACACGCACACACACACACCTCCTACACCCCCCTAGCAGGCAGATACAAATAAATATCCTCTGTGACACACATACGCACACGTACGCTCACATAAAACAGGCGCTGACACATTTACGCCCACAGGCATGTGTATCTGGGATCTCAGGAATTCCATTGCTGTGCTGTAACATTATTGTGTTCCTGCTCAGAAGTCCTCTGCAGACTTTGGCCTGCAAAACGTGACACCGAGGCTATTGATAGTAAGTCTTTTGCAATGTTTTCATTTGTAAACAGGACAGTGATTTCATCACAATCTGTTGTAGACCCCGCAGACGGAATGTAACCTTTCAATTTTCACAAGAATTTCATCAATCTGAACAATGGACAGCTTTTAAATTCTTCATAGTAAGGTGGAATAAGATCTTCTGTCCCTTAGCTTTCCTTAAGATAGTTGTACAATTTTGTCATACAATTCTCTCAAATGAGTCAGTTTTGAAATAAAACTTTATGTGATGGCAACGTCCCTACACAAGATCATCAGGATGATTCACATTCTCACTTGTTTGATGACTTTTCTTTTTTTTTAAATGGCTAGGTGAGAAACGCATCATTTCAAATGTTGACTTTGAATACAGGCAGCTAATTCACACTGAAGGCAGAGGTTAAATTTGAGCATTGACTTGCAAATGCTACTGACAGTGCTCTGTGTGTGCTGTCACTCATCACACAGCAGAGTGATGCTCTTCTGCGAGAAGTGTGCTGCAGGTCTCCACTTTGCCTGAGTGCTGCCAGACAGAAGAGTGCAGTTCAGGTGCTAGTCTAAATGTTTTTGGACCTATTACTGGAATGAGTTATACATATATATATATATATATATATATATACATATATATATATATATATATATATATATATATAATTTATTATTTATTACTTGATACCTCATATAAGCTGTTGTATTGCCAAGGTTTTTATTTTCTGAGAGCATACTGGCAGGATTGTGGAACGCTGCATTATGCTGCCACCTGGTGCTCACTAAGGAAGTTGCAAGACTTATTGTCACATTTTACACAGAACACGCAGTAGCAGGTCTTTACTGCGACTTTTCCAGTGGAATAACACAATATGACTGATATTCTTCACGCTATTTTCCTACATTTCCTCACATCCGTGACGGTGTATTTAAAGTATTTCAACCTTTCTCGGTACATTAATCTAATTACTAAGATCGTTTATTCAGTTACGTGTTTGTTTTATGCCTTCGTTTTCACTTGAGCTAGTTTTTCCTCATGAAATGCACTATTTAAGTTCCCACTAAGAACTTCTCCAGTTCAGTGGAACAGTATGACGCAGAGAATGGTAACGCAAATGTGTCATGTTGGATGAGTCACTTACCGCAAGGTGTCACCATTACACTATAATCACCAAGCTTATTTTAACAGGTTTTATTATAGAGTTTAATATGACGTATTTACTTCCCTGTCTTAAATTCACAATAAATTTGACACAATATTTTTACAGTAAAGCTGAATAATTTATACTACATAGGCCTTACAGTTTCCAATGTGTTTTAATATGACCCAGCAGAACAGACAATAATTAAACAATTAAATTTGCAACATAAGGTAGAGGAAGGGACGTTTGTTTATGCCGTAACTTTCATATACAGGTTAATTCAAGGTGTATTACATAAAAACAGGGTAAGACATTAAAAACATGAAATGCATCAACAGAGCAACTGTAACAATTCAAGAATCACATAAAAGAACTTCTTTTTTTCAATGAAGTCATTTAAAAGCTTCTGATTTTCCTAGGTGATTGCTTTCAGCATTTTTCCCTAAAGCAGAAGTTTCCATATTTTACAAATATAAACTTTCTTGGCTGGACTCTACTATTACTTCAACATTTTCCCCTTTTGGTTTTGTTTTTTTTTTTTTTTTTCTTGCTTAGCAAGTTTCTGGCATTTAGTATTTTCCAAACTAGCTTTTCTAACAGGTCTGGGCCTTCCACTTTCCCTGGCAATCGTTCTCTGTTGCAGTTGCAGTTCTTTGGATGATAGCAAATCGGATAGCAGAGAGTAATTGTAGGAATTCAGAGTGTCAGAGATTACGAATCAATTTGTGACCCCCTAAATGCTTTTGTTCAGTAGGTCCACATTTTGGTTCTTAACTTCATTGGACATTGTCATGCTGAAAACAGCTTAACAAGAATGTAGGGTAAGGTATTTTTTTGCAACATCACAGCTCCCAACAAAAGCTGCAGATAAGTCAAGAACAAGAGAAAAATAGAGTCAAACCTCTCAACTTGGAAGAAAAATACACATGAAGCACTTTAGACTTACAGTCATTTAATAGCTGCCTCCGTTTGGTATTTTTCTCCATTCACACACTTCAGGATCAATATGGTCAATACAGGATCCCTATATGGATCTTTGTGGATCTCCAAACGTGATGAGGTCTGTAGAGAAGGCAACATTTCACAATTTATTGCAGGAAGGTATATCTAAAACAATCATTAGGTCAACAGAAACCTAATGTTGACCAACATGACATACAGAGTCATGTTGTTCTATAAATTAACAACATGACTCTGTATAATCTAAATCTGGATGCCGAAACAGAGCATATGTCACCCTTGCCAGGTGAGATGGGTGGTCTTTTCACACAAGCGTCACAGTATCGTACTGTACGCCATATTTCCAAAGCTATTACGCAGAAACATTTCCTGGTTATTTTTAATGGGAATTAATATCTAGGAGGTGCATTCATGTGCACTTCCTGTTAAGGTGAGATCATTCTGGTCCGCAAAAGGACATTGGACCGTTTCCATCCCAAAACTAAGGCCTCTGTCACCCTGTTTGTTTATGTCTCCATGTCACAACTACTCCACGGGAGAGGGGAATTTGTCCCCTGCCCATAAATCTTTAGCGACTTGGCATGACTTGCACGGTTGAAAGAAATATCACACAGCTCTGTGGCAAAATGAATGTGTCGGTGAGAGTGTGTGTTCAAATAAATATATGAATTACAGATCGGGATCACTGTTGCTAGCAGAGAGGATGGCTAACGGCCAGATAAACTGTTTCTACTGTCGCTATGCTCAACCTAAAGTGAATGCAGCATTTTCCACTTTGTAGCTGAGCTCCTATGTCCCGAGACAAACTGGGAATACCACGAGAACCCCAAAGCATTCCTGCTCCACTGTCTCCTTGGGACTTGCTTATTCTTACAAGGTGAAAGCCATCTGCAGCTGTATCGGCTCTGAGTTTTTGCTACTCTATAATGACTGATGTTTGGACAATAAAACTCTTTCAAGCACATCAAGGACAGAAGTTAAGTCCTCATTATTAATGATGTAGCTGTCATCACCATCACCTTCATTACATGTCTTGCACTGTGTCTCTCTAATTTAAGATAATGTAATTGTAGTTGCCACAAGCCAATCAGTGCTAATTAACCACAGATCCAGAATAACGGTGGTGTTGCCGTCCTGATTATGAAAATAAAAAATCAAATTCCCCTGAGGCTTAGTGAAAACAAGAAAGTGGAGATTGTCACTGATAGCAAATTAAGAACATTCGCATCGCAGCGACAGTCGTTTTAGGCTACCGGAGGACTTTATGACCATGTTAGTCAATTTTCTTTATGCATTGATTACTACAACTAACTTTGCTCTATCTCTCTCTTCATTTTTCCTTTTCTTTCCACAAAAAATAGGCCTGGTTCAGTGGTTCTACGTCAGACTAAATTAACAAACAGCTCCAAACTACATGAAAAAGTGCATTTGAACCCGGTTTAACTGTACGTAATTAAAAATGTCCATCTTGTAAAGTGTCTTGGTGAGACCTGGGTGATGAATTGGGTGCTTTGTCAATTAACCCTTGTGTTTACAAATGGGGTCCAACCGACCCCACACACGTAAAACTTGTATCATTTGCCTCAGTCCTCCACGTTTGCCTCAGTCCTCGCACGCACAAGGGTTAAGAACTCCAAGATGGAAACCTTTCCCCGACAAGAAAAACATAAAGGTCAGAAATGAATGTCGGAAAAATATCTGCTGAGGACAATGCAGGATTATGTGTCTCCAAATTGCCCTGGGATGGCCTCCAGCCTACTGACCACTGGAGAAAGGGACTAGCCCCTTGCGTTCCTCCAAGAGTTTAAGTTATTCACTGAAACAGAGATTTGGAAGAAAAACCAGTGATTGACATCTTTGAGTAAAAACGCTCAAAGATGTCATAAATCTACATTCAATAATTAATGTCTCTTTTTGCAGTTTCCTCTGAATGTTTATTAGGAGACGAGGAAAGCAGGTGTTTTGAGTCAAAATCAACAATAATAGTTGTCTTATTCAAGGCCATTCTGTAGCAAAGTGCATCTCGTGGGGGTTTATTCACATGAAGCTGAAAACTTTGATCATTAAATAATTTCTGCAGCACAAGGGTTCAGAGCTGACTCAGATTACTGTAAACCTTGTGGGCTTAATTACGAAACAGCATTTGCATTGTTATTTTAAGTTGTAGAAGGCTGTGGCTGCAGCCACTTTAATACTCTGTGAACGTAGAGCAGAGAGGGGTTAATTAACTGGTCTTTGCGCAGAAGCAAGACCTTTGCCTTTGTTGGACTTGCTGCTTGGAAGAGGGGAAAACAACAGAGACGACAGTCGCTCATTTCTGGAGGCATTTTAATTGCTACGATGCAGAGCCAAGCTAAAAATGTCTCTGCTGGCTTCCAGCATGAGAATATAACCGATCCTTCTCTCTGTCATCACTGGGAGTCAAAGTTTGAGAAAAAAAAATATATATAATTCCTCTGGTATGCATGACCGATCATATTCTACAAATTGGAGCTTGTCGGTTCTCTTGAGTTGAGAAGATTCAAAACCCAGAGTAGGGGCAGTGGATTTTCCCCAGACTTGAGAAGTGACCACCTGCGTAAGAGTGGGTCCAGAGGACACCGTGCTTTCTCTCTCTCTGTGCTGAAAACTTTATGTGAACAGTTCCACCTCATTGAGAAACCACAAAGTAGTTAAATTCAAGACATGTGAAAGAACAACAGTCTCGCATTTATCAACTTCGAATCGTGCAAACCACTTCTCAGTTTCCTACCTCCCGCATCTTACTTTCTCAACCAAAACTATTTCTAAAAACATCAGGAAAAAAGAAACCTATGGAAGTGAAGGCTTGACTAATCCGTGTAGCCCGAACATTTCACAGAACTTGGATTTTACCTTTCATTTGTTCAACTTTAAGATTTTCTTTGTCCAGGCACGCTGCCAGAGTGACTGAGTGAGAGTCATGCCAAGATAAACCAAAAATATTCTAAATCTGATCCTGAGATTCCCCTTTAAAACCATCGGTCTGCTGGATATGAGGACAATGGCTGAAGTGGGCTGAGTCCAAAGCGTCAACCGCAGCATCAAACTGCTGCCAAGCGAGTCTTTTCTGTGATGCTTTTACTGCTTCCAGTTCTGAGGTTTCCCCCAAACCACTCATTTTAAGAACCACTTCTCACGAGACTCACAGCCATTCACAGAAATACATCCTGGTGGAAACAAACCATTCATGACTTTTATGATGGTTTCCAAGGAATGAAACTTTTGCTATTTATATTTTCAGAATCGTCTGTAGATTTGAAGTTGGACGCGGCTTTAAAGGCAACACAATATTTCATTCTTCTGGATTCTAAAGCCATGAGCTCTGACTACACGATTGTGAACAAAATAAATAACAAACATGTTTTTTTCTAGCTTCTAGAAGACCTCAAGCTAATTTGATGAGAGATAATTCACTTCCGGTGAAGCCTCGAAAGCTTCACCGGAAGTGAATTATCTCTCACTTCCGATGAGAGAAATGTATTTCCAGCGAATACATTTCATGATTTAATGAGACCCAGTTTCCTGGAAGCATTATGGGTAATAAAGAGAGGGACTGCGATACATCTCTAGCATGATTATTGCCACAGATTTGGACTCATCCAGATACGTCTCAAAATATGACAATATTGTGAAAAAGTATTTTTGAGCTCATTTGCTAAAGTGAAACTCGTGTATTGATTCTTTACGTATATAAAGGAAGAATGCAATATTGTTTTCATTGTAATTTTGATGATTTTGGCTTACAGATACTGAAAACCCAAAACCAAGTCACGCTAGAGAATGAAATAAGCGTCTCCATGCCAACAGAAGCGTTTCAGGAAGGATGAAATACTCTCAAGTGTGTTGGTAGATTGACTGGATTTCTGTCCTCTACACACCCACATTCAATCACAAATGATCAGTGCAAAGGTCCTCATTTAACTTTTTGTCAATATTCAAATTTTCTGAGAAGGTAAGCTATAATCACCAATATTACAAGAAATGGGGGTCTGAAATATTTCACTGTCTGAAATGGAGCGAATACATTACAATACATGAGTTTATGTATTGTATCACATTACAATACATGAGTTTATGTATTGTATCACATTACAATACATGAGTTTTGCGTTCTGAAATGAGTGACAAAAAATAATTTCACAATATGCTATTTCCTTTCTTTGTAGTTGTATACTTTGAACCACCAATCAGCAGAAACGCTATAAACAGCAAAATATCTTTGTATTTTGTTGTTTTGACATTATGCTGAAAAATAACCCCGTGCACACTTTGTCTTCATGGAATGCCAGCGAGTGATATCGTTTTAAATGAGGGACGACATTGGCTTTCAGCACTGCCGCCAACGATATTCCCACAAACCTCCCTGTGGGTCCTGTGCTTATTTCACTCCAAACACGTTTGTTTTTCTGGTTCATTCAATGCTCCAGTCTCACAAAGGCAACCAGGAAAACCTTGAGAAGTCATCCCTTAAAGTTAGGCACTTGGTTTTAATTATTCTTCAAGCACAAAGAAGAAGAATAAAAAGAAAACTTTTTATGTGCAAGAAAGTTATGTTGGATCCTAAAGCCAGAGAAGTTAAACCACATGTCACTGGAATCTGATTCTGGTGTTGTGTAACTGTCAACACAGTTATTTTTAACTCCAGGGTGAAAAAATATCTGCACATAAAAAGCCATAATTTCCTGCAAGTTGTCACGAAAAAATGAACCAAAATAAAAGCCAAGGCAAGAGCAAATAAGAGGGATTTAATTCTATCTTTTATCATTTGTGATATTTTGTTAAAATAACAAAGTCTCACTGACATATAAAAATATTTATTTTTCTAGCTTTCTCACTCTTGTCATATTACAACCACAAATTTTAATGTATGAAGTCTTGCTGTTTGTGCTTTCACCACAACTTTTTTCTTGCCATTCTTCTGTTTTGGCAGACATGCCCATTTATTGCAATGTCAGGGGTTGTTCTGTACTTTCTAACTCCAGATAATACAGTAAACATTACTCCATGGACATTTTCAAAGCTTGGAATATTGTTTTATAATTAAAACCTGTCCGCAATGTTCTTTCAATTTCTGTTTAATCCCCGGTGTTCTATAATAGCTCTTTATAGATTACTTATAGGACAGCTGAATTTATACTCAGAAAATCTACAGAGGTGAATTCCAATTAATAAAGTACTTCAAAAAGCGAGTTGTTGCCCTGGATTGTATTACAAGGTATCTAAAGAAAGCCAGATAAAAATCCACTTTTTAAAATATTTTTCGTGTTTCTACATGTAAGAATATATAAAAATTGTGTATCTTTTTTTTTTTTTTGTCATCTGTCTTCAAAAAATGTTTTCTGAGGATTACCAAAAACAATTCAGGAATACTATTTTACTGTAGATAATCTTTAAACATTTATCTTTTTATTGCCTTCCTTTCTTATCTAAGATACTTGAGAAAATAGTTATTAATCAAGTGTGTGAGCATATTTTCTTCGGAAGGCTTGAACATGTAGATATAAAGGAACTAGGCTGGTTTAAATCTGTGTGAGATTCCACTTCCAAAGACAAATCTGTCACGCAGTCTACTCCTACATCAGCTCTTCTGTTTCCTTTCTCAAACCCCGAGTCAGTCGTGACGGATGGCCACTCGTACCGAGTCTCCGGTTTGGCTGGAGGTTTCTTCCTGTTAAAGGGGAATTTTTTTCCTTTCCGCTGTTGCTACATGCAAGCTCGGTTTGAGGAGTTGCTGTAAAGTTAACAACACAACCCAAGTGATTATTGCTCCTTATCCAGGAGGAGTGAATGCTGCAAGACAATGGCTGGGTGCAATCTGCTGGGTTTTCTTCGACAGATGAACTTTAAGCTCATTTGAACAAATGAACAGAGATTGGCGAAGTGTTTGACAGCTAGAACCAGTTTGAATTGATATTCAAACTGGTGGAAATGACTTGATTGTAAAGTGCCTCGAGACAACATTTTATAGGAATTGGTGCTACATTAATAAACTGAATTGAATTAAAGCTTTAAATACAAAAAAAAACTGAAAATATTTCTTATTTTCATTTGTTGAAGTCTAAACAACTATTTAGTACTTGGTGGATAAACAAAAAAGACTGCATTTTTTCTGCTCTTCTCCTTCCTCAGAATGATACATTTTGGAGAAAAGAAAAATCTGTTTTGCAAACACCATCCTGTGGGATTCGTTAAATTTAGATAAATGAGTGAAACCAGTAATGGATTGTTGCAAAACTAAAACTGAAGTAAGTTGACTCAGTGCCTTGCACAAAACCGATCTCTTGAGTTGCACAACTGCATTCTGGGACACAGCATGCATCCCAAAAGACGTTTATCTCCTGATGGAGCAAAAACTATTTATCCAAACTCCTACTTGTGAAATTCCATGCAAAGGATAAGTTAGTGATACAAATGAGTGAAGCACACATTTTAGGGTGGAGTATAGCTTTATTGAAAACTCTCCAGGTTGAAGACCGCAGACATAATCTACAGGCTACACCTAAGCAAAAATACAAACAAGTTCACACACATTAAAATGTATGAAAAGCTTAAAGATAAAACAGGACACTTTAATCAGTTAAAACTCTTAGTTTGTTTAAATATTGTTTATATCTGTGATGCTTGTCACTCATTATCACGGCAACAACAATCGCTCTGAAGACCAACCATGGCAACTGTCCTAGACCCGGTACTGAACCAAATGGACAAGCCTGAGTGGCTGAAACACAACTATGGAATGAGAATTATACAGACATAAAAGTACACAAGCAAAAACATATATATATATATATATATATATATATATATATACTCACAATCATCCTTTATAAGGTCTCATAGCATTAGTAGATACAGTATTTGTGGCTCATAGTGGCAAGCAGATGTGATTGCACAGAAAAACTTCAATAAAGCTGGCATTTCCAGCCTTGTACAAAGTGTATAGAAAGTTTATTTTACGCATAAATAAAACGGCTTTTTCAAACGGCCGTCTTGTCCTTCTTTGACTATTTGTAAAATCAAACAATAAAATTAAACAAGTAAAGAAAAGTTGGTGGTCAAATTTTCAACCAATGTCT
The DNA here is from genome assembly GCF_001443285.1 of Poecilia latipinna. Classification (NCBI taxonomy): domain Eukaryota; kingdom Metazoa; phylum Chordata; class Actinopteri; order Cyprinodontiformes; family Poeciliidae; genus Poecilia; species Poecilia latipinna. The sequence goes on along the minus strand of NW_015112874.1, from coordinate 525,615 downwards.
TTAGCAATATAGTGGTAGCAGTGTGGTGCATCAAGTCGCACTGAACTGGAAGCTGTCAGCAACAATAACTTTACTGCTGCAGTCCAATTTGTCCCACATGGGGAAATATAACACGAGGAGAAATGACTCCCAAGCTTTACAAATTAAAAGAATCAGTTTTAATACAGCATATCTATTTTAAAGAGCATAAAGCACGTCCATAGATGCATCTCAATGATTTATAATTTTATTAAATGGCAATTTAGCTCAACATTTACATGAAAAAGTAAACCTTGTTTTAGATATGCGACACAAAAATGCTACATTTAAAACCTGCGTTTTTCTTAGTTTTGATGATTACGGCTTTTAGCTTAAAAAAAAAAAAAGTCAGTCTTAGAAAATATTAACATTACTTGAGGCCATTAAGAAAATCTTAAATGTGAGATGGTTATTTTCTAGTCATGTTGTGACCAGGACAATCCTGTGAATTGTCAAGCAGACCAGGGTGAATCACAAAGCGTGATCGCTGAAGATGCTGGCCGTTCAAACTGCAGTATACAAGGCTGAGAGGAAGGAAAAAGTGCAGTTTAAAAAAAAATGGGTGCATAAGCAACATGACTGCAACTTGTAGAGGAAGAAAAGGTTTTGCGAGACCCTTGTGGGGGGGTGGGGAGGGGGGGAGTCACAAGGCATGGGCTGACTGTGGTTGGAGTCAGTGTTTCAAGAGCCACCACAGATAGATGGACTACGATGTTACATTCCTAGTGCTAAAATGCTCTTGAACCAGATATCAGAATGATCTCAGCCAGGATAAAGAGAAAAAAATATTGAGACTATTGCCAAGTGGTCTAAAATCCATCCCAACATAACATTTTAGAGCATTTCATGCTTTTGTCTGAGCTATGCAGATGCAGATTTGAACCTCCTGCAGGACCTGGCACCTACTCACACTGTCCGAAGTACTGATGGCTTCTTTAATTACTGTGGTATTACTGAGCTGGATTGGCCTGCAAGTTCTTGCCTGATCAAAATCCTATAGAGAATATATGAAGGATTTTCGGGCGGATGACCGAGACACATGGCTCAACAATGCAAACGGGCTGAAAGCCATTAAAGCAGCCTGGGTTTCCTGACACCCTAGAAGCCCCATGCCACATTTCAATGATGCAGCTATTTCTTTAAAATGAACAACGACCAAATTATGCATATACTGTAGAATGTGGGAACACATGGACCGACGTCTGTTAGCCGTAATCATAAAAATCGGTTGAAAAAAAATAAAAAATAAAAAGTTTGAAACGCATCACTGTATGTGATGAATCCATACGAGTTTAGCTCTATGATCTGAATTACTTTATTAAATTACCTGATCTAAGAATTTCAAAGTCATTGAGATGCACCCGTGTGCTTTAAAGCATCATCCGTTCTTAAAGGTTCAGTTTCGCGTCACTGAAGGTAATCCTTTATTCTTAGTAAAGTCTAGTCCTGGATAGTATCGAGTTGTTGCTCATATTGTTTAGTGAAAGTTAAGACAGATGAATAGCAATCTGAGGGCACAGCGGTGTGCAGATACACAGTTCCATCTGCATTAACTTGTGCTACATTGTCTCATCTCGTGAACATTTAAGGTGCACTAAAAATGTTTGCTAATACGTAAACCAAACCATATATATTTTTTTACAGACATTCATAGTTGAGTTGTAATTCTCCCTCACTGCGAACCGGTCAAATTTTCACACACAAAACTGAAAAACACCGGAACAAATGCAAGCTTCAGCAAGCTAAATTTTCTAACACTATTTTACTGTTTTTTTTTAAATCACTTTGAAAAACTACTTGCAGAGATATCTGTTTCTTTCAGGTTGTTAAAACTGAATTTCAGCCACATATTCCAATACCGACCTGTGAAATAAAGCTCGTCTTACAGAATAGTTAGCTTACTGGATATGAATTAACAAATGCAGCTTTCTCAGAAGCAGGCGATAAGGAGGAGGACATCAGTTTTTTTTTTTTCTTTCACAAGGTTGCAAGAAGGCACACACTGTACCTCCCGGGTGTAATTTGTTTGCGACAATATGAGCAACAATTATTCTACGTGGTTACACTGAACTACAGCTTTGCTACAGTGAGTTTAGAGTCCTCTAAATGCAACTTCAAGAAAGATGCTTGGAAGGCAATGTGCTCTCTTCTCCTTTACAAGGGAAGCAGAGGTTATTGTGTTTTCCTTGACAGGGGCGGCGTCCCCTCTTAATCATTCCAGTGGAGCAGATGCAGAATGAGTGGTTGAAAAAAGGAGAAGAAGAGCTGATGAGCTCATGAAGTCAAAAAAAACAAAAACAAAACAAAGAAATTGTAACATTTCCAGAATTGGAATCGAGACTTGAACTAAAAGCAGCAGACCGCACAAACGGAGCTGCGGCTCCTGCGTCGGGAACCTATTGCACAGGTTTGGGTGTCTGCAGGCTGCAAGCCAAGGGAGCCGACGCCTCTCATCACAAGGGGCCGGGATCGTTGCGGTAGCCGCAGTGGTTGCCGTGCTCAGCGTCTGCAATCTGCAGGCTCGGTTTCCTCTCCGGCTCCTCGCAGCTCCCCGCGTCTGGGCTCGAGCCATGCGCATGGCGCTTCTTGAAGAAGTCGGACACAAAGCAAACCTGCAGCGTGAGGCGAGAGGAAGGAGATCACTTAGGAGGCATTTTTCTCAGAGAGGATGAAAAAATAAAAAATAAAAAAAAAGGCAAGGCTGGAAATTGTGATTACATCTGTTTGGAAGGGTCTGTGCAGCGCCGCTAAGTGACACGCCAACACTTCTATGGACTCGTGTATGAGAGGAACTCGCAGAGCGCACGGCCAACTTCTGAAGGTATAAAATATTGCCTCACAGGGTTTCTTTTTGCAAGCAGGGAAGTGGAGGCCAGAGACATGCATTAAGGCTACAATTAATCAAACGTGCATTAACTGTGCCTCTGCACAACTTTAACCAGCCTGGCTGGTTGAAGCGAACACAATGAACATACTGGCAGGGAATCGTGACACGCCATTGATGTTTTACACTCCTTCAACTTCCAAGTTACTGTCGACATTTAATGAAGCTAAAAAAAAAAAAAAAACGCTTCATCTGTGATTTTCAGCACTGGAATGGGTATTATTAACAGTAAGAGTTCCATATTAAACGTATCACCCTGTTTGGTTTTCCAATCATATATTCCCCGCTGTGGTGAGATTTAACGTTAGGATGTCATTAGGTGATGTTGAAGTTACATCAAACGGGACAAAATGTCAAAACGCGAGCACGTTTCAAGCAACCCAGACAAGATCAAAGACGCCCCCGAGCCGGGTGCAGCTGAGTTATTAGCTGCCATTTTGGGAAGTCTGGCGTGTTACTTGTGTTTGCCTTAACAAGACGTCGTCGTCTTGGAGACTCACGTTGAGCACGGCAACGAGAGCTCCCTGCAGCAGCCCCACCACCACGTCGCTCCAGTGGTGCTTGTAATCAGAGACTCGGGTGTAACCCACGTACACCGCGAAGGCCACCAGGAAGAACTGGATGGTGGGCCGCAGAAGTCTGGCCCACTTCGCTGCAAGTCTGGCCTGCACGTAAAGCTGTGATGGAAGAATAAACGGAGAGAAAGACCAGTTAGCAAATCCAGACAACAAGAAAGACATTATTATAAAAAAAAAAAAAAAAAAAAAAAAGCTCTCATATTTATTTTGATTTGCTCAGATTTCACCAATTTACTCTCTGACCAGAGAGAGTGGCCAGCTCCCGACATCATGCAGGCCTTAGATCGGATCCTGCTTCAGCACAGCTGAACAAATGGTTCAAATTTGACAGGATGTCATCAAGGTCTGCAGAGCATTGATGCACCTCAATGCCATCTCATAAAAATGTATAACATTTCTTTGTGAGTTGTTTTTGTTTCTCGTCTTCATTTTTTATGCATTTTGACACCGGTCTGCCAATGGAACTGGAGATTGAAATTAGCCACCCGTCAATAAATCACCTACCGTAGTTTTTAAGTGGATGTCACGTGGGCACAAAAAAGTCAATTATGTGAAAAATGTCTGTGTGCCTACTTCAAAAGTAAAACAGACTAACACGAGAACACGTGTCGAACACAAATATAATTTATATCCAATGTGGATGAATAAACCAGTAAGTGCCGCAGCCTTTCTGAAGGAAACGGTGGAAGCCAACAAATATACAAATCTGGCAGCTGCATAAAGTTTCTTCTCAGCTGCTGTTGAAGGTGTAATAACTGGCATCACATTCGCGTCCTCCTGCCACAAGGCCATACTTTACACTGTAGGACACTTTTTAAAGCACAGCCCACAGGAGACACATATGAAGTGACTTGCTCAGATCTGTTCTTTCTGTCTGGAAGTTCGTCAGGTTTCGCTCGGTTGCAAACAGCACAACCCCAATCACTTTGTCCTTTGGCAAACATCCGGCTTGAGACCTTCTGTCCCATCGTAGATTTTGATGGATTTAAAAGGCGTACGGCATAAAATAAAATATTGTTTAAAAAGAAAATGGCTGCACACCTGTTTGCAGCAGCCTCACTTTCTAAAAAAAAAACAAAAAACAAAACAGTTTCTAATGCTAAGATGAAGGATGCCAGGGATGGGGAATATTAAGGCAATGAAATACGGAAAATGGTGGACAGCTTGCTTTTGAGGTGGAGTGAGTGAGAACGCACAGAACGCGATGCGGTTGGACGTGGAGGCTGAGCGGCAGCGCCATTAGCCGAGCTTAGAGCTGACCTTCAGGAAATAACCACACCAGTTATCTTGCTTTGGTTTGTCCACTGGATAACAGGGTGGATTATTCACAGCTGCAAGTAAACGGGCAACATGTTCTCCCACAGAGGTAAGAGACTGCAATACAAACTAAAGAACTGGAAAGGTCACAAAATGGAACACAAACTTCTTATGAAATAAAATTCTGCAGACGTATGATCAGTTCCACTCTGCTCATTTCTCCTCATGAACCCCTTCCTTTTTTTTTTTTTTTTTACGTCTATACTGGTTTAATCTGGCTCCATGGGACTTTTCTACTGTTCAACAATTGCCCATTGATAACACATCTGCAAACACAAGCATCTGGGGACTGGAATGCCGGATCCAAAAGCAGGTGTTTGCAGTCCGGCGCTGAAAACAGAGATATGTCTGCACTGTTTAAAAAAAAAAACAAAAAAAACTCAAGGTTCCACTTACCGCCAGGAAGAGCATGCAGTACATTCCAAAGGAGGAGTGTCCAGAATAAAAAGATAATCTAGGAAAAAAAGAAAAAAATGTAATTAATCCTCTAGAGAGTTTATTGTTAATATCTTTCGGATTGTTCTTCCATTTTCCTGCACATTTATTACCATACATAGGCACTGTGAATTCAGTTACAAACAGGCAGAACCTCAATATGTTATTAGGCTTTAAAAAATTGGGGTGATATTGAAACCTGAATAACTCTACAAATGCATGAGGTAAATATGCCCGTCATATCTGGAAGATGAGACGGGAATTGGGAAGTGAAGAGCTTTAGTGTTTAAAGCTCTTCTAAAACCCGCTCAATCAGCCATTTATACAGTCCCATGTTTGATCTTTATTGTCCATTGCCTCCTCCAAGTTATAATAAAAATTACAGTCATAGTTGTTGTCCTACCTCGACTCTGTGACTTCGTGCAACTGGCCTGTGCAGTTGATTTCCAGCACGTATCCCGTGCAGTTCTTCGGCGCGCACACGGCCATAAAGTTAGGCCTCGGACGGCCGATTGTGAACTTGGCGATGTCCGTGAGCGACTGGCTGACAGTTGCTCCAAACACAAAGGTTCCCACCACCTTGTAGAGTGCTGCTACATACTGATTAAACTTTGAATTTGAGTAAACTATCTTTTTGTGGACTAGATAAGCTTCTCCAGAGGAGATCTGTGGGAAAAGTAAAAAAAATAAATAAATAAAAACACATTTGTCGTTCAATTAGAACAGTTTTTTTTTAAATCTTTTTTATATTCACATCATTTCCTTAGCGCACCATAAGCGTCACACCAGATGTTTTTTTGTTTTTAAATGGCTGTTTATTTTGTATAATTCTGAGGAAAAGCTTACAATAATGACAGTGCAGGTGATGGTCATGACTCCCATCATGCTGTGGGAGATGGTGTCTGGTTTGAGCGGGTACTTGATGCTCTCGTCGTCACAATGAATCCCCCGTTGATAAGGCTTGAACCTAACCGTCAAAATGATGGAGGGCAGGGACGCTGGAATATAATCAGAGCAACAGAACAGTGGATTAGGCGACATATTTAGGGCAATGGTCGCTTCTGAAATAAGGCACAGCTCCGTTTTGCTGCATTAAACGAAGTGGATAGAATGATGAAAGCGGATACATTCTTCCAAATACTTGAATGTCACTTAAACAATTAACGATCGTCAAACAACTTGGTGTTCCAAAAATTGACAATCCCAAATTAGGGCTCTGGATTAACACAGGCCTAATCCCTACTGAGAGTTTATGGGCTGCCCTCAATACCAGGAAACCTACCGATTAAAAATTATATTAGAGACGGATTGGGCATGAAAATCAAAGCAGATTTTATCCATTTTTTTAAGAGGAAAATTTCAAGAATGAAGTATTTTTTTTATTCTAATTTCTACAAGCTTTCAGACATAACACCCCTTACTAAGCTGGAGGAACAAGAAATATTTAGTTTAGTCTCTGACTGTTTACTTGTATTCCTTCTTGCAAGGCTTTAGCTTTTGAAATGAATCAATAAAAAAAAGAGACGAGGGTAAAAAAAAAAAAAAAGTCACAATTCCGGTAAATGTCGGGTTGAAATTCCATAAAAAGAAATGTTGAAAATTGAGGAAAAGCATTCCTGCCATCAGTTGGGTGTGTCTATAGTGAAGGAAATAAATCATACAAAAGACGGTTCTGAAAAGTCCAAAAACTCCCACCATTTCCAAATGCTTTAGCCGTGTCTAATAATAACACAAAGTAACAAGCAGAAGCCCAGAGAGAGCATGACGTCCTTGAGTCGTTCGGAAACATCCACCCCCCCCCGCTCCCCTAAAAGAAAACACATCAGCCTTTCCCAACTCTAATGTACATCCTTATCCGTTTTGTGCTTTTCACCACCGCAATCTATTACAGCTGCCGGGAATTATAACTGCTGCTTGTCTAATGCTGTACCCTTCCTCAAGGTTACAAAACGGAGTTGTGGCGTTGTATGACTGGAGGAGGATCCCAAAGCTATGTGGGTGAAAGGTCTCAACCTCAACAACTCCACATACAGAAATCATTTATCCAACCTTGGGCTTTAAGGAAGCAGTTTTGTTTTCTGTACTTTATCTCAACTGCGTCTCTTTAGAAATTCCCGGTTTTGTGAAGTGACACGTTTCATTCTGTGGAAGTTACTTGCTCACATTTTCGATGTTCGTTACATTAGCCAGAGCAAGAAGGTCTTAGCCCTTTGTAGGAATGCAATCCTCCACTCCAATGTCTACCGCCGAGGTAGTCTCGGGGCCACTGTGGAAATACCAGGCAGCTGCGTATTAAATGAAAGAAAAATGGCAACGAAGCAGCACTGGCTAAACTTAGGAAGTGCACTTGCCAATGGTATTATGTTCCTTTGCAAATTCGTGAAGCGCACCCCTCCCATCCTTCAGAAAAATGTCTGCAGCTGACATAATTCCAGCGAGTTTTCCAGTGAGGCTGACTGATGAGAAGCTGTGAGGAGAGAGACCGAAAGGAAAACACACTGAAGTGAAGCTTTCTGTGTTTAACTCCACTTCAAATGATGGATGGGTGGGTGAACAGTCCAATAAAAACAAAAAAGGAAGACATAATAGTTTTTTATGATCACGGGGCTTTAACTTAGGTAGAGGAATCAAATCTATTAAACTCTATAATATAATCATTCAAAAATCCAACATTTGTTTCAACTTTAGCACGCCAGAGGAAAGTAGCGATTGTAAAAACATGAATTACGTTTTTACCAATAGCAAGTTAGCCATCTGTAATATCTGTGAGCTGCGCAAAATCAAGTCAGACAAGGCATAACGTGCAAGACGACACCAGAAGTTGATCTGCTGCTCATTTTAGGGAAATGAGACGCGTCACTTCACCAGAAAAACCTGGTCAATTGCATTTAAGAAAGCAAAACAGTGAATCAGCCAATCATATGGGTTATCAAACCAAGTATTAATCAGCAAGAAAAGGGAATCTAGGGATTTTTACAATACCCAGAACTAGTCTGGGTATTTCACAAACTGTTGATCTGGGATTTTAATTAATAACCATTGCTTGACTTTAGAGAGTGGTATGAAAAAGAGAAATATCTGCTGAGTGGCAGGTGAGCGGAGAAAGCGTTCTCAGTATCAGAGGAAAATAGAAAACACAGTCAAACTAAATGTACAGGTTGGAAAAACGTTGCCTGACGTGACGAGACTCAGATTCAGATGGTAGCGTCAGAATTTGATGTAAACAAGAATGACTCCAAGCTAACGTCAGGCTGCTCTGTGTTCTTTAAACACCGCAGCCATCTGGAGTTTTCTTGCTGACCACTTCCATCCACTTATGCCCACAGCGGATGATGGCATCGTTCAAGTCGGAGCTTCCTTGCCAACTCCAACCTCATAAATCCAATATGACTACCACATATAACAAAAAGCAGTGACAGCTGCAGTAATTAACAACTTATTTGCACTTGTGAAGTTGAGAAAATCCCGCTGGTTTCCTAATTTGCCACCCCAAAACAACTGGGCTGCGTTCTCTTTAGTTATATATTAAGAAATTAAGCTGCAGAGCAACACGAGGCTTAACTTGAGCAGTGTGAATTTTCTTTTTTTTTTCTTCATTTAAAGAGTTTGTTGTATTGCAGTTTTTCTTCTTTTGCAAAAAAGTAAATTAAACAGTGCTGCTGTATTTATATGAAAACCAAAAAGCTATTAAAGATGTCACTCAATAAAATAGTTTTAAGATTTTCAGTGGGTGTCAAAAACATTTAAAAAAAGAGCGCCAGATTAAAACTCGGCTCACTTTTTAAGTCCCAGTTTACAGGAAGGCCTTCGATGCATTAGCTCCTGATTATGACTAGTCACCGTCTTTTCCACTTTAGGGTGAGACAAAAGGATAAAAAAAGATTTAAATAGAAGGCTTGTTTGTTCCACATCAAAAATGGATTCCAAGAACTGCTAATGCATCTCCCCCCACCTCCTGAGTAATTAGCACAATGTTCTCCACATCCTGAAGATAAAACTTGCTCTTAAATTAATGCTGATGGACTTTTTCTCTGGGGGGGGGGGGGGGGATTTATTTAAAAAAGACGGAAAAGTTTTTCCAACTCTTTG
>NW_015112874.1:502264-513264 GCF_001443285.1 Poecilia latipinna | reverse complement strand
GGGGGGGGGGGGGGGGGGGATTTTGTGGAAAACCACAGAAAGTTATTTGCCCATTTGGTACTTTTACAGCAATCAGTCAGAAGCTAGTTTTAGAAAACAGGATATTAGATTACTGCTTAGAAATTTCCTCTCTGGTTCATCACACATTACAAGTGCAAGATTTAGTAGTAAAACACACACACATATCGAGGCTTTAGTTGGACGTTTTGCATTTCCACATTACAGGAGATGAGCAAGGTCATCGTTTTCCAACGGACCAACTGCAAACGTCTCTCTTTTATACCATCAAGACAAAATAGAGAAGATGTTTTTTGCTGCCAACAGAACAAATACAGCGCTTAACTGAATACAAGGCACAAAAGTATGACTGAACCCTAGAGTAGCTGAGCTTATAGAATAGTAATATACTGATAAATCTATCTCTGATACCCTCTAAATGCTGTTTAGACATGCAGGGAGGTTGGAGCTGAGAGGAACATGCAAAGAAAAGTTTGGACTGGGACTAAGCACAAGCATTTCTTGTTTCACTGATAACCATTGAAACCACCACCCCACACTCAAAAACCATTTGTAAACCATAAATTATTATGGTGGAAACCTCAATTTAGTCTGCATACATCTGAAACTACATATTGTTTTTTTTTTGTTTGTTTGTTTTGTTTTGTTTTTAACCAACCCTAACCACACTTTCTTGCAAACGGCAGCTGCAACGTCGACCACCTACACCAATACGAGAACCGCTACCCGGTTTGCACATTTACACCAACCATGTTGTAGATATGCGACTGTGGGGTTGTAAACTTGCCCAAATTTTCCCTCATGGAACCAGTAAAACGGCATCTCAAACAACCACATCCCAACGTTTAGTCAAGTCTGCAATATTTAGCCGAGACCCTGTTTCAGGCACAGCAGGAGGGAACCTTGATGTAAATTTTACTGATGTGGCTTTTGGAAAGCGCCTCGTTCATCTGCATCCTGCAGCCTGTTTCCAGCTGGAAGGAGCAGAGAGGGCTGTTGAGAAGATTAGCTCATTTTCTTGTGCAAAGTTTTACATCAGACCCAGATGAGATCCAAAGAATGATGTAATGACAGTAACTGTATGTGATCTGGTTTTTACAGTGTTTAAATACGATGGCAGAAATGAATAAAGTGCCCCTGGTACCTCTGGTAAACAGCCTTAAAATTAATTGAGCAGAACTCCCTGTGACTTGTTTAGTTGCTTTAAACTGTAATAATGACTCTAATCATAAAAATAGGAATGTTTATGTGAGAACATACAGTCTTGTAGGCAAGCATGGAAAACATAAATGAGTCTCTGTTATGCACACAAAGGACAGTAAAAGTGATTAAATATTTGAAAAACTTCTAAGACGTGCTGATCATCTCAAAAAAGTGCAAACAAAAAATGGATATTATATTACACATATATAGAACCATCATTTGTAATCATGTGATGTGTTGCTTTTCCATGTTAATAAAGTATAATTAGCACTTTATTATGCAGTAAAGTTAACTTAACATTTTCCATGTGTAAATGAATAAATAAACCGAGCTTTAGGTTCTGCAAGACACCAACAACAAAACAACTGAACTAAAACTTAAATACTGAGATAAAGTCAGAATGAATCACATTTTCCTCCTGTGCGTTCAATGAACTGTTTAAAGCAACAGAAACATAAAATGGGTAGAATTTGTTCCTCGAAATATTCCAAGGAAACCACTTTTGTTTTTCCAAATTCAATGTATTACAAAGTCAACACACCCTTCAACCTTAAAAAGGTATACAACTGTAAAAAAAATTATTCAGAAAATTTAAAAACTTACCTAAATTTATTGGGATTACATTAATCCCCCAAAATATAAACGAGTATTTTTTATAATAAAATAATCTCACCATTTCATGTAAGGGCAAAGAATTGCGGCAAATCTATTTGGACATGCATATGCATATTACATAAATAGCTTTTAATCAGAGGTACGCCACCCGCATTAGTTTTGTTTTTGTATTTAACTCGCTTACCAGTAATTGTGCAATAATTTATTTCAGTCTTCTCTGCTCCAGCACATCATGAACCGTGTTTTATGAACCTGCTATAACAGTTCCAACAACAATTCACCCAAAACATAAAATATTTTTATCATTTACCTTCTGAAGGATTTTGTTACTCATAAATCTTAAGTAAATATCATCTAGTTCTGGTGAGAATCGTTGCTGACCGAGGTGTTTGCACCAGCGACATGCTAACGTAACCTGTCCTTTCCATTTTGATATGACTCATTGATATTTCAGCTGAAATATCATTCAGCTGAAACATCGAGCCATTACATCGAATAACCATGGTTATTCGATATAATACTGAATTCCTTTATTCCATAGGACCCGTTTCGGTGAATTTTAAAAGCAGCCAGACATTCAAATGCAAAACACAGATGCAAGTTTCAATTACACTCCATTCCAAGTGCTCCAAATATCACAGTAAATGTACATTTTGGATAGATAAAATATGAGTTCTTCGCATAGGTAGCTGTGAATATGTGTTTGCTCTTAATAGAGGTGACGAGAACACGCGAGGCACACTGTGGCAAGGAAAAAAAAAATTCCGACTGACATACGGCTCTACATCAGCCAAAACATTTTTTTTTTTTTTTTTTAAGCAGGGGGGGATGTTTGCATTGACATAATAAAAACAAGCTGAAACTGGAAGGTAAGCCAAAAAGGAAATGCTTGTTTGACCAGATATTAAATCAGCAAGCTTTAAAAGGTTAGCGTCAGAGTGACCTATGCAAGCAAAGTCAATACAAGTGTTTGCTTAATTATAACAGCATGGTAAATAGCACCATGTAGCTGAGAAAAACAGACATTTTAGGCAACACAAAGCATAGTTGCTTTACACTTCAAAAACCTGCTAGTCTGGAGCCATTAATCACTTTTTCAGGCAGGAAAAGGAAAGTGAAAAGCTTCAAAGAAAGGAACCCGTCTGCAGAAACAGGTTAACTTTTTCTACAAATTAACCTCACAGAAGTCTGAACAACTTTTGAATATGCATTTTTCCCAGTAAGTCACAGGCTAACGCTTGTTTTGGTTTCTTTAATGCTTAAGAAATCCCCTTAGCAAAACATGGATTTTCCCAGTTAGCCACACCATTTATGGACACAGTGAAGTCAAGACATCTGGCATTAAAAATACCCAGGCTTGTGGAAAAAAAAAAAAGATTCATTTTTCATTCTCGTTTGTACATTAGGCACCTCCGTGTCACACTTCGGCTCGCAAGTCATAAATTACAAGTTTGCTTCTAATTAAAAAGGCAGAGCGAAAAATGATGTAAAGACTCTAAGACTGCTAGTGTGGTAAGCCCTGAAAGTGTTTATGTGTGTGTGCGTGTGTGTCTCAAAAGCACTGGACCCCTGTGGATAATATCTGCATAAGAACAAACAAGCCAGTCTCTTGAAACGCAGACATACACAGATCGCAGACCAAAATAGACCCACTGGCACAAAACGGGCCTCCGTTTGCACCGCGACACAATCCCACAACCCAAACGGACGTTTCTGAAGGGCTGCCTCGACTTTAAAGAGCAACTCTGTCTGAGTCAGACTAAACTCAGACTCAAATGTTTCTGTAGTACATACGTGAAGGTGCAGCGGGTGCAGGCCTTGATTCAGGGCAGAGGGGAACCTTTCCCCTGAACACCTGCTTTGACAGACTGAACTGCGGTCAGAAAGCTGATCTACCATCGGAAAATTTTAATAAAGAGTGGCGGGGTGAAAACCACTTAAATTTAAAAAGCCACCGTTTAAAGAGTTTGGCTTCTCTCTTGAAAACAACACGTCTTTTTGTCCAGACGGCTGCAGATTAGTTGATCCGAAGTGAAGAGGCATCGTGGTGTTGCTCCAAGATGAAATGCTTATAAGGTGTTCATGGGAAGTGTTGTCCGTTCTTCATCGAAGCCCACGCGTGAACTCAGACGCTGATGCTGGAGGAGGATGTCTGTGCTGACATAGCGTTATATCAACACTGTCAGCTCGAGTTGTTTTGGACAGAAAAAAAAAAAAAGAGTTTGTATCAGCAGTGTTTTGGAGAAAAGCAAACACGTTCTCAGAATAGTGCAAAGTTTACATTCTAGTCAAATAAACACTTTTAAAAGATTTTAGGAACTTAAAAAGCAACTCAAAGTGAAAAATATTGATGTGTTCTTGTGTTTGTTTCATTTTTTTTTTTTTAGTATTACTAAAACATCCATAATTTTGTGAGAAATCCTAAACCTTTTCACTTTTTCTTTTTTTTTTTTTTGCTTTTCTTAAAACTACAACAAAAAATGCAAAATATTAGTCATCTATAAAATATTCTGGTATAAAAATATAATTATCTGCGTTATCCCAGCGAGCTTAGCTTTACAGCGGCTGACAATCCCTAAAGCTCACCAACAATAAGTTTGGGAGCAGAGGAGGGCTCAGCTTTCTCTTTCATGCTTTCAACAAATGTAAGTTATGCTTTCTTCTTCTTCTGCTGGTGCAAATATAGCTGCCTCAGTGGGTGCTGCTTTATTTAGCTGATGGATGTGCAATTATCCAGCACCACAATCACAAATGTGAGCCAAACTAGAGGCTTCTCACATCATCTCTCTGTTTATTTGCCTGTCTTCTCCTTCCTTGTCCTCTGTCTCATATCCACTTCACTGCCTTGTTTCCTTCCAGAGAACAGAGAGGGGGGCATCTTGAGTCAAGCTGCCATGTTGATCTGAAAGTTGCTACAGTGCAACTCACACATATACTCCTCTGACGTAAGCGATTGCACCTGCATGACAATTGCTTTCCTTCATTTGCAAAACCTATAGTCTGGGTTTTCACTTTAGCCAATTTCAATGTCTTTGGGTGTGTGTGTGTGTGTGTGTGTGTGTGTGTGTGTGTGTGTGCGAGAGAGGGCTGTTCCCATGCCCCCGGGGTTGCCCCGCTTCATCTAAGGCTTTCCTTCAGGGTCACAGCTGGGTCTACCTCCCTCCACTCTCATTTCCTGCCTTTTCCACATGAAGGTCACCGAATGAGTTTCCTCTTTCTGGATTTTGTTTCCCCGTCAGCCTTCTTTTCTTTTGTTTGCCCTTTTCCTTGCGACGCTCGCCTCTTCTCGTGTCAAGCCATTTCTTCCTTTTTAACTTCTCATTCCAAGATTCCTCAGCGAAACCCTCCAGTCCTTTGACTCCCACAGAGAAGGAGTGAATGAGGCGCAACACTCCTTGTTCTTAATCTGTTTTTGCATCTTCCTTGCAACAGGAAGTCACAGTGAGCAATTATCATCAGGTGATGTTGCACTTCTTAAGTCAATCAATTTGCAGTCAGAAAACAACAAACCCTCCCTCCCTCCCTCTCTCTCTCTCCGTCTCCCTGCAACCGTCTCCCGGGACTGACTCATGTGGAAGGCATGTGCTGAATCTACAACCTCTGTCGGCGTTGGCCTCCGAAATTCCAGTTCGAACGAGGAACGCCCAGCCTCGCCAGTCACAGCAAATCCTGCCGCCGCCACGGCCCGCTCTTTGTTTTTTAATCCCAGTGTTTGGCTCCGTCCATCATTTACGCGTGCTTTGCTGCAAGCGGAGCAGAAGGAGACACAGAGCTACGGGCGAGGTGGGCAGACCAGCGCGAGAGCAGTTAGATCTGTGCCAGCAATCAAAGAGTCTGGCTTTGGAGGGGATGAAAGAAGTAGGCCACACAGGTTTATTCCTAAACCAGAATGGTCTGTAGGAGGAGTTTAGAATTGCTGTGATGTGTGAAAATGCACTGCGTGGTGATGATCTTCTCCGAAAAAAAAACAAAAACAAAAAAAACAAACAAAAAAAAACAACACTGCTGACTATCAAGAGATTTATCTCCTTTTTTTGGTGTAAAGGGAGTAGAGTTACTCCTGTCTTATAACTTTAGACGACCGCACAACAAAATATCTTAAACCGCTTTTCAACAAAAGTGCTGATGAGATGACTGTGGACAGGGTTGTACCATTTGCTAAAAATAAAACAACGATAATGTGCATTTATTACTTCTCACAACAATTATCAATAAGTATCGATTTGTAGCTAAAGATTTATTATTTTTTTATGTTCCACTATCATGTTTAATTAAGTTCAAATGACACAGACACTGCAGACCCACTGTACTGTTGGCCTGAGCTGCCAATCAAAACAGGCTTTGGCTTCAGCCGGACATTAAGTGGGATTCATTTATAAACGTTTTATACATTTCCACCAACGATTTTGAAAACAATAAAAAGCTATTTGATGCTTTTTGTTTTCATACGCTAAGTGCTTAAGTGCTTTTTGTTATAAAGAGCAGTTTGAGTGAGACAAAGAGCAATTTGGAGCAGATTATGCAGCCGGCTCTGCAGAAGAAGATTGTTTATAGAGTTCCAGTAAAAACTCCAACGAAGGGAAGATAAAGCAGTCCGTCTAAACTGGCTTTTGAACAAACTGATGTTTCTCCCCCGAATCTAAACACTGAGCTCAAGAAAGCATTGAGACACAACCACCACGCAGTCACAAACGGACCTTCTGACTCCAGTTGTCCAAACTTAATTTCAGCACTTTGAGACTCTGAACAAAGAGCTGGATATAAATAAATAAATAAAAAACTGCAGAATTTTTGCAAGCTTGTTTATCAGCTTGTAAACACATAGCTTTGCTCCTAAAAAGCACCTTGCTGCTTTCCTGAGTGCAGATATACAGTTGACAGACAAACAGTCCCACTCAAGAACATTATTTTAGTTAGATGTCAATACGAAATGAATAAAAATAGAAACCCTAACCCAAAATTAGGACATATATACTATATACTCTATTGAACACAGTGTATGGTCAGATCTTTAACCCAGTGGGTGTAGGCTTAGCTAGCCCTTGTCCAGCTATTTGCTGTGCTCTCCTATGCTTTTGTTTTTCCAAGTAGAACTGGTCAAGAAGGCAATGGGCAAGCTCAGGCTTACCAGACTCAAAAGCTAGGCTAGAGATCTGGAAATCTGAGAAGTTCCCCCCTGCTGGTCAGTAATAATAATGCAGACAAAAGAAAAGATTTGCTATTTAAATCCACGCTTAAATAGGCTTTGCCAGCAACTTTTGTTCTTTGGACCACCCCACATTAACTTTGTTTAAAAAAAAAAAAAAAAAAAAAAATCTCGGGAATTTTAGTTGTTTGTCTGAGGTCTAGTTTCCATGACTGTTGCTCCCCTGAGGGAAACTATTCCCATAATGCACCCTCCTTTTCTCTGGAGAACGCAGGACAATGAGTCTTCCCAACAAAGCCACATGACAGGCCTTGCTTTCCGAGAAATGCAGAAAGTGTTTCAATATTGAACTCTCACAAAACAACCAGAATACTTGTGCCACGTGAAAATAATAAACTTAACAGCATGACACACTTAGAAAGGCTAAATTGTTTAAATTTGCATGTATATCTTTAACAAAATGTAAAAGTAAGATTTATAATTCTTCCATTTCATGCAGCGAGGTGTCCGAATGATTAAACAAAAAAACAAAAAAAAGAGAGAGAAATATCTGAAGGAGCAGGTTTGTCACACTATACAGACATAATGGTGCAACAAAGCATGCACACATGGAAACACAAAGGGATGCATGTGGGAAGTGGCCCAGAGGAGATACGATCTCACAACAATCAGAGCATCTTTTTACAAAGCTCACTGCAGAACGGCTGCAGAGGCTGAGTCATGCAGCAATTAGCGCAAAGATCGCTCCTGTGACTCCTCCACCTGTAGCGCTGCATCTGCAGGACCTTAAGCTGTGGGCAGGGAGAGGTTGCAGCTCATCTGTCTTCTCTGTGCTGTGGGCCCACACCCTCTTTGTGATTGTGCTGAGTATAAACTCACCCATACACGGAACATGAGAGGGGGAAGGGATACATGCTGAGGGACGACAGAAGGGGAGGAATGTAGAGAGAGAGAGACGACTTCAAAACAAACCTCACAACAAGTAAGACGGCAGGACTGGCAGATAAGGAGCAACTTATAAGTTGAAGAGAGTCTAGATCAATGTTCCACTGTAGCCTTTCACGGCGTACGTTGCCCTTAAGATTAATAAGCAGACAACAGATAATCCAGTCGTGTGTCATCACTAGCTGTTAGTTTGATCTCGACAGGAAAGGGTGTGATTATCAAAGAGCAAATTGCTATCAAAGCTGCTGCAGTTTGGGCTTTCTCAACAAAACAGATTGTTAAGGAGGCGTCGACACAAACGACAAAGCTGGAGGTAATCTTGGATCATCTTGGATCAATCGTGGACTGCGGGAAAATGGAAAACTCTCCAACCCCACTTCAAAAAACTCAGCTTTTGTTTATGTTAATGGTCAGACTAATTACAAGACCCGTCAAGCGGTTATTACACAGCGGGGGCGACCTCGTGTAAGCTTGAGGTTGGTTGGCTTGGTAGATTGCCTGGGTGGGAGGACGTGGGTGGCAAAAGGGAAGCGGGGTGAAAAATCAAGGGTGGGATACGGGGGGAGCCGGACAGGGCCGTCCGACCCAACCCAGACGCCAATACCGGACATGTGTTCAGAAAATATCTGCGGTCCCAACCGCTTGACCTCCACACCGGGAAATCATTTTAAAAAGCTACGGATGTGGAGCATCGTTGCTACCTTCATCCAAAGGAACAGGGAGAAAAGGATGAACTAACAGACAGTGAAATAGACCAATGGCTTTAAAGGCATAGTTCAGATTTTCTGATGTGGAAATCAGCAGTCAGTATGTGACCTGCAGAAGACAACGGTCTGGAAGACCCCATTTTGGATAAACTAAGGTCAAAAATCATGATGCGAAACCAGTCATCTTAGCCTTAGAAGACCAGGAACACCATCTGATGGAAAACTACTGCTGCATAAACGCAACATTCCCTTAAAGCACCTGACGCGACTTAACTTTGGGTTCAAAGAGTTTCTCAGCTAAACTCACTTTAAAATCTCAGCTTTGCAGCAGATTGCAGACCTGCTGTCTTCAGCAAATAATCTGACATAAAACAATCAAATAAAATGTTAAATTCATAACTGTTAAAAAAAAAAAAAAACATGGTGGTGAAAATTGTTCTCCAATAGCATTTTCACAGGCTACAATAAAGTTTTGAGTACCAAATCATTGAAATGCAGCAGATATCTCTATTAGCTTAACTCAGTCAGAGGTTCTGGTGCATTCGTTTCAGTAATACTGCATTTCCAAGTTTCAAATTGGATAATCCAACATGATGTCCTTTAAAGTCAAAATTAGGTCCAATAAAACCTGTGGTTTTAGAGTAGCCTCGAATTTGAAACCTAATATGACTGCAGTGCAAATAAAAGTGTGTTTAAAGCCACCAGAATAAGCCGTTTATGTGCCCTTCAGATGGTTTGCATCTCATTAAACAGAGGCACAAATAGGGCATAAACTAAACAATTTCAATTCAAAACGCCATACTAAGTTTTTCCAGAATTTTGTTTCAATTTTTTTTCATTCTACGTGCGATCCATTCGTCATATGTGCATTGAAACGTTTGACGCAAATTGCCTGACTAAACACGTAAAAGGCAAAAGCCATGAAAACCACACACTGTTAAAATAAGCAAACAAAACAACAACAAACAGCACTGCTATTGCCCAATGTGAAATCCCACAATTTGTAGCACTCAAGTAAAATCTGCCCATTGAAAATCTGCTTCTAATTATGGTGTTCCAGTCACAGAAATGAATGAATTTCTGGATTTAATATTTTGAGACACTTTTGTTGTGATCTTTGTGGTGGAGACCGTTTTGGTTTGCAAAGTTAAAGAAAAAGATGTATAAATAGCCATTGGTTGGCGCTCTTGACGTACACAAGAGATGCGACTCTTGTGCACAAACATCAACTTCTACTTCCTGTCAATTATCATGAGCTGACCTCTAGCCTGGCCAGTGAGATTACGCTCAAAAAAAAGTTCTCACTTAAAGCACCGTGTGCTTTCTCCCCTTGACTTTGATTGTCTCTAGGATTTGTTATTTTTACCGGGTCAATCAGCAAACAGAAGGAGACGTTGTGAACAATGATGTCGATTTCCTGCGCTGTTTTAGAACTGCAGTCTGAAATGGCAGCAGAGGAAGTGAAGGAAGCTGTTCAGTCCATGCTGGCCACGCCTCCAAACATTTAATGCTTGAACAATTTTAATAACGTGACAGGACACATGAAACAACAAAATTAATAGGAAGAAGTCGTGTATGCATTTTTTTTTTATAGATGTGGTGGTATTTGGAGAAATGATTATTTCCTGAATTGGTACAACTTCACAAAAAGCACCATCTTACAGAGGGCACAACCTAAGTGAAAGGAACTGACCATTCATCACTGCTCAGCTGAACCAGATAAAAAAAAAGATAAAAAAAGAAAACAACTGAACAAAAAGAGTACCTCATCAAAATATGATCACAGTGGGGCAGCTAAAAAAATTACTTGTACACAGTGATCCTGCTGAGGATTTCTCCTCTTTGCTCATCTTATAATTTGTTTATCTTTTAAGAACTGTGTCTTGATCTGTCTGGGAGCTCTCAAGACTAACTTGAGTGGAAATTCACAAATTAATTTATTATTTATTATGATTTATTTTCTCTTTCTTTTCGTATTTCTATATTCACTTGTATTTTTTGTATATATAGATTTTTATATTGGTTCTGCTCTGTCCTCTGTACAATGTAAATGTAAATTAATTAAATAAACAATGCAAATTTCCCCACTGCGGGATTAATAAAGGAATATAATATCTCATCTTATCTTATCTTAAGGTTTTGGTCAAATTTCCATTTTTGAATTTCGTGTTCCAAAACGTTCCGAATTACATCATGATTACCTTCATCTGTATTTTTAAAACTTTGTTTTATTAAAGAGGAAATTATAAAAATAACTTCTGCCTGCATGTAGTCCGAAAAAAAACAGCCATGTGCTGGGCTGCAGCGGAAGCCAAAAAAAAAAAAAAAAAAAAAAAAAACCACCAACTAATTTGACAAAAATTTTT
>NW_015112874.1:497819-499076 GCF_001443285.1 Poecilia latipinna | reverse complement strand
AAAAAAAAAAACCATAGTGGGGGGGTCAGCGGAAGCAAAAAAAAAAAAAAAAAAAAAAAAAAAAACCGACTACTAATTGGTACAGCATTCTTTGGACGATTCTTGGCAGACAAAATATTTAGGCAAATGAGGAGTACGCGGTGCGCACACATGCATATCAAATTTCCATAAATAAACATTGAAGTTCATGCAGCTCTTTAACGTTTTGGGGGCGTTTTTTTATTTTTATTTATTTTTTTATTACATGCTGCCTGAACCACGTCCAGCACAGATCTGCAAGAATTAACTCACGTCGTTCACAGAAGTACTTTTATTTGGCCAATTTACCAACACCAGTTGAAAAAGTCGCTGCTTCTGTTACGTGTTCAGAAACTGAATTTGTAGAAAGAATCTGCAATCAGAGTAAAGAGCTCTGTCTGGCAGATGAATATTTGTTGACAGCACTGAAATCCAAACCTCAGATAAAATCAGCGGAGACCAGAGTGACGTGTTGTTAAAAAGTTTTTTTCATAACTTACCGAGCAGAACGCACACCACGTCCATCGCCACGCACAGCCACTTCTTCATAAAATCTGACATCTTCTTCTTTTCCATTAAAAAAAAAATAATAATAAAATTTTAAATTTAAAAAGAAAAAACAACTTAAAAAATATCTACTTGCTCAAAAGAGTAAGCAAGTGCATGTGTGTCCTCTCTCGCTTTGAAATCAGATCTAGAGAAATAAACCTGCAGAACTGGTTCTTCCGGGAAACTTTTTTTTTTTTTTCTTTCCCACTACCTGTGTCGTCGCTGGCCGCAGAGGTGCGTGACTCCTCTGGACCTCTCACGGTGCGTTTCTGAGCGGGAGACACGGAGCGAGGTTTCAGAAATCCGGCGCCCCTGAGTGCGCATTACTGCTCTGAAGGAAGAACCCGAGGCAGCAACGAGAGCCTCCAACTTCCTCGGCGCTGGAATCGTCCCCGAGTCTGGAGTGTCCGCTCACACCGCCGATCTGCTTCTGGTCCCTCCTCCTCACTTCCTTCTCTTACTTTAGCCCCCCCCCCGCCCCCCACCTTTTACACACAGCGACCAATGTATGGAGTTAGATTTGTTATACATGCTGAAAGGCTCCGTAAAAATAGACTCAACCAAAAAAAAAAGTTTCAACCCAAAAAAAAAAATAAAAAAAATAGACTCATCTTAATTTTTTTTGTTGTTTTTAAGATTTTTTTTTTTTTTTTTTTTTTTAAATGTTTTTTTTTTTTTTTAAAAATTTTG
>NW_015112874.1:478946-494195 GCF_001443285.1 Poecilia latipinna | reverse complement strand
TGGAGTTAGATTTGTTATACATGCTGAAAGGCTCCGTAAAAATAGACTCAACCAAAAAAAAAAGTTTCAACCCAAAAAAAAAAATAAAAAAAATAAACTCATCTTAATTTTTTTTGTTGTTTTTAAGATTTTTTTTTTTTTTTTTTTTTTTCTTCAGTGGGTCCAATCCTCTTCCATACAATGGAATGTTGGAGAAAAGTTCCCAACTTTTCTCTCCTCTGCGGTCAACTAGTGAAGCAAAGACGCAACAGACTGAAGCAAAGAGATGGGAGGAGGAGGGATCTCTGAGAGCTGTAAACTGGGTTAAATCTGCAGACAAAAGTGAAGAGAGAAAAGCGATATTCTGAGGCAAAGGTCTGCAGCTTCCCCTGAACTAGATTATCTGTATTGCATTCGTACTTTTGTCAGATTGTGACAGAACTAAACAGACTGCTGCTTTAATTAAGGAGTCATGTTTTATATCACCCACAGTGCTGTATGTGAGATTGCATTGTCGGTATGAGTCCGGTATGTGTTTGTGTCCAGTCCCATTTACTCTGTTCCCGATAAATAAAATTCACTTGAAAAGTCACTTTATTAGCAAAGAGAGTCCGTCGGTGTTTGAGCTCAGCATAAACCTGTCTGTCTGTAAGTTTGCTGGAGAATATGGACCAGCAGCCTCCTGAAGATGAAGGATCACAGCAGACAGGCCAGGGAGCAGAACTGGGTTATTAAACAATATCCCAACATTTCATTTGATCCCAATTGATCTATTTTATCAATTATCCCTACCAAGGCTCTCCGTGGCTCAACAAAGGCAAGGAGAGCCTTTCTTAGAGTCAGGACTGTGGTACGCCTGGAGGAGGTGCAGTAGTCCACACCTGTGTTAGTACGTCCGCTGACAGAAGAATGCACACTCTTTGCTTTGTGATGACCCAGATGAAGGTCACCAGCTGGTTAATAATAACGTTGGTTTGTCAGACGTGTTGCTGGAGTCTCCTCCTAACTAAATCAGGAAAACAATTTTAATCTGTGGCATAAATCCTTAAGAAGTGTAACTCGCCGTTTGCCATGTGGTGAACACAGCCAACGCGTGGAAGGAGATGTTTTACTCAGATGAAAGCAGAACAGAACTTTCTGGATTTCAGGAAAGACTCGATATGCGTAACGAAACTAGCACGGTTCACACACCCAACACACACCACCCTGAAGGGTGAAGCATGGTGGTGGCTGCATCATGTTGTGCGGAAATGTCCTTCAGCACACACAGAGAAGTCGTTACGTTGATTTAAATGCTGGGCATGGCTGGTGGAGAACCAGTTAGACTAAGGTTTCAAAAGGCTTTGAGAGTTGGGTGGAGCTTGAAGCTCTCACAGAACAATGACCCTAAACACGCAATCAGAGCTGCAGTGGAAGTGACTGAGATTGATACATACAAGTTTGGATGGCCCAATCGAAGTCTAGACGCAAGTCTGATTGAGAATCTGTCGCAAGAGAAGGTTGCTCACAGACACTTTCCATTCAACCTGACTGACGGAGCTTAAGCAAAAAAAAGACAGATGGAGAAATTTAAAAATTTTCAGTCACCAGATATGTGAAGGTTGCAGGAACCGACCCCTAAGACTTGCAGCTGTCGTTGCAGTTGACATTTAGATTTTTATTGGAGAAAAAAAAAAAGAAAGAAGAAACAACAATAAACGTCCTGTGTCATTTCCCTTCCATTTTACAACTACGCACTACTTTACGTTGGTACATTGTAAGCTAAGGTTGTAACATGACCAAATTGGAGAAGGTTTGTGGGGGTGTACTTTTGCGAAGAGCTGTAGTTGGGCTATGAACAAAATTAAAAGACACTATTTCCCTCCCATCATAAAAGGGGAGCCTTAAAAAGCCTGCGGACTGAGAATCTAGAATTAGCATGACTTAACAACAGCAGGACTCCAGCCCTCAGTGACCCCCGCTGCCCTGCAGGCGTAACCCCCCTTCAGCAGCTACCATTTGTTTGTTGCATCCAGCCATGTGTGTAATTCCTTGACTAATAAGTGCGCATTGACACTTAATTCTGTTTGCATGAGAAGCACTGTGTTTATCCCTTTCAAGTATATTAGTTCAGCACTGTGGAGTTAAGCAGCTAATCTTCCACACATGTGCTCTGAGTTGCAACTTTTATTTGACTTTTTGCACACAAGCAAAGTGAATTAAATAACCTGAAATCAAATTGCGTGAAGGGCTGCGCGGAGCGGGTTAAACAGTAAGAATAAAGGAGGTAAGAAGAAGATGAAAATAATTTAGTTTAAACTGAGACTTTTCTGCCCCCTTGTGGTTGTTTCTGATAGATGCCTCACATCTATATGTTTGAGACATTTTAAATCCCTTTATTATTGTACCTTTGACTGATTATTGCAATATTTTCTGAGTAATAAATAGTGATGAACTGGCCTATTCAGTAATCTGCTCTTCATTAAAATATTGGTTCACCATCTAAGGTACTGATCAGGGAAATACCGGAAAAAAATAGAAAAGCTGCAAACAACAATTTAAGGAAAAACTTTAAACCTAAGAACTTTGCTTATTAATAATTTTGTTTTTAGAAGTGTAAAGCCCTTTGCTATCTCAGATTTTTGCCTGTAAGAACATGATTTGGGGAAAAAAAAAAAAAAAAAAAACTTAACCTAGAGTGTCATTAAAAAAAGTTCTTGTTCTCTTGTGGATTTGTTCTCGTTTCAGATGATCAGGACAAATTTGATATCAGATAAATAAATATCTGGAATAAATACAAAATTTCAAAAGATGAGCTTATTTGTTGGAGGAAAAAAATCTGTCCGACCCAAACTGGTCCAAAGAGCCACAGTCTGAGAAGCAACAACTACCATCATGTTGCATTTGCAGTTAATAAGCTTTTTTCATCACTACAGGGGAATTTGACCAATTCTTCTTTGTGGAAGTATTTTAGTCAACCTTCTTCAAGAATGACAGTCTGGAAAAGCCTTTGACTAGGCCACTCCAAGTACTTAATTTACTCTTTAATGAACTATTAGCTGGTGTGCTTTGGATCATTACTCTTCTGCATAATCCAAGTACAGCCTGAGGTTATGAACCTGAAGATCAGATATTCTACTTAAGGATTTTCTGTAGAGTCCATGGGCAACAATTATGTCAAAAATAAAGCATTTCCAGACCATCCCATTATCGCCACGTCTGACTGCTGATGTGTTATTTTTCTCATATGCTGTTAGTTTTGCTGCAGTTGTGCCAGGATGCACACTTTTCAAAAATATATATTGACCCCTTTTGCATTCTGCCTTTAAGCAACTTGTTTGTTTGATTGCTTGATTACTTAAAAGTGACTTTTTGGCACAATGGGTTTGTGCTGAAAATAAAACCAGTTTATTTCCGAAGATTTCTTGAATTATTCCCACTTGGGATCAAGAGTTATTAAAACAAAACTGTCTCTTACTTTTTAAATAAAACATTTCCAAAGTAATTAATTAAGGCTAGCTTAACTCAGAAGACAAGCATTTTATTAGGCTACGATACATTGAGATTCCTCTTCACTGAACTCAAACGTCAACAATTGTTTTTATTGTTCCCGTTTTACTGCTATGCTTGTTAGCAAACAGGAATTTTTTGTTTTGTTTTCGAGGAATCTGACATCTGAGACCAGGAGCAAAAAGCAGAAACTGTCATAAAAATACAGACATGTTGTTGTTGCACGTCTTTTTGCCAAATTCATGCTGCCAGACTTGAAGTCCACTCGTCAGACACATCCTGCATAAGTTGCAGTAGTATAATTATTTTGTTGTTTCATTTTGTATATTAAGTAGGTAAGACTAGTATTGCGTCGCAGGAGGAAACGAGAGCCGAACTGCGCTTCCAGGTCCAATCGTTCTATCAGTGCCAAGCTCTGCATCAAAGTCAGTAAGACAGAAACAACTAGAATGTATTGAAGTTTCTCTCCATGCTTTACAAGATGACATAGTGATAAATATAAGCCAAATACACTAACAAACAAAAGTGTCAATACGTTCAGGAAGAAATATCCAAACAAGCCTGATCCAATTTGAAAATGTAATGTCTCTACCATTTGAAATCATAAATATAACTAGACACAAGTTAAAACTCTCTTTCCACACCAAGACCTGTGCTGTACATGTTGTTCTGCATTATCAACATTTCATGACGCAGTGGAAAAACTATCAGTAAAAATCTGGCACGGTCGCATTGCAAAAACTAGACGGAAAGTCTAGTTGAGGGAGATCATTCAGATAGCAACCGCAACACTAAAGGAACCACAGGATATTTTTGACAAATACTGTCTGTGTTACTCATGAAAACAACCTGCGGTATTCTCTGTGTACTTGTACTATTTGACAAGGTTGGAACACAGGAATCATCTTAAGAAGCATCCAGGCCCGGTTCTCCCTTAAACCTAGTGATGATGAAACCAGGATGACCCAGCTGGGCCACCTTTCTAAATAAACAACATGAAGCAACACCAGAAAGATGTCAGACATACTGAGACACGGTGGCAGAATATTGATCTTGGGTTATTTTTATGTTCAGATGGAAGCAAAACTCTCTAAAACTTTTCTAACTTTCTAGCAACTCTGACCCTAAAATTTTCAGATGCCTGATAGAAAACTGAAGATGGATCTTTTATTTATCAGCATAAATGATAAAAATTAATAAAAAGAATGACTTCAAATGACATAAATCTGAGGGATTTGGAAAACTTCCATGCTCAGATATCGCCAAACCAAGATGTGGGATTCTGATAGTCTTACTAAAATATACTGAATGGTGAAACTGGATTAAATGGTGGTTGATATCATTGCAAAATGGCATAATTTTCCATTCTCTTTTAATCTCTCCATCCAAACTACATCTTTAAGTAAAGGGACCAAATAAAGCAAATGCCAGGACACTGCAAGTAGATCAGACTACATCATTTCAGATTGATTTAAATAACACTACAGTTTAATGTTTACACTGGTAAGTTTAATTTCACATTTTTATTTACAAAATATATTTAAAAAGAAATATGATGAAAACAATTTATAATTTGAATACACGTATGAACCTATATATATATTCATAAGAACAAAATGAAATAAAAGATTTCAGCTCGTTTTCTTTTTCTGTCTTCACTGTCTTGCCTCAACTTTACCTGTGTTAAAAAAAAAAAAACAATAAAACAAAATAAAAAGAAGGACTCCGAGTTGAAAACGGATCACACAACCAGTTAGGAAAGGAAATTAAGAAACGAGTGAAGACGGACAAAGCGGGTCCAATTCATCTGTGGAACCTTTTGCTCTTTTAGAGTCGGCAAAATGCAGCAACACGTAAACATAAACAATATGAACATGACTAAAAAAGGACATTTTAACTCTTTTTACCATTATTGGATAAATAAGCAAATAAAATGTACAGACATTGCTTGTCCCAGTCAGACACGAACAACAATTTTTACTCTACATACATTTCCTGAGTGTTGCCGTTTGTTTCTTTCAAAGACGTTTGCTTCATTCAGGCTTTTTTGTAAAAAAGAAAAAAAAAAAAAGTCTGAATGAATTCAAAACAAGAGCTGTGTTACGTCATCAATTAAACCAGAGTAATTTCACATCTGAAACATATTCTGATGAAAGACAATGATCCAAATGTCGATTAGCAAATGTGTATAACTCAGTTCTTGTTTCTTGTAAAAGAAAATTGGGAGTTTTCAGCTACTAATAAATAAAGCCCACATTGAAACCAGAAGTTCAGGTTGGAAGTAAAGGACGGGGTCACTCCTTGGCTCAAAGGATGTGAACCAGATGAAAACAAAGAAGAAGAGAACTTTACCTTCAGACCAGAACAGCTGTTGATGCGCTTTAACCAACAAACTGTCCAAGCATTTCTGTCAGTGGATGTAAACATGAAGCCGTTCAAGGATGAGCGTTTCTCATTATATGCTAAGGTACGCAATGATCTTGCAGGAACTGACAAACTGCACATGGAGACACAGAAGTTAGTGATGCATAATCCTATTTATATTGCATTTGATGTAAAAAAAAAAAAAAAAAAGGAAAAGAATGCACCAATCTGATCTATTTTCCAGTATCCCTACTTCTAAAATCAAAGCATATTTCTCTCATTTTTATTTGATTTACCAAAAATCAGATAAAGAAGCTGATGGAGGCTAGTGCAGCAGAGTTTATGTTGTTGATTGGTGCATGCATAGAACAGAAAATAGTGGGTGCTGCTCATTATTATCCATTTAATAAACTGAAAAAAAACAAACAAAAAAAACAACAGATTTTAAAGGTTTTGACCTGACAATCCGGGTCAAATTTGGCTCAGTCCTCCAGCCAATTGATTCACGCACGTCAAGTACAATTTAATCAATTTATTAAAATGTGTAGGATGAAGTTTTGATGAATTATTGAGCTCCTTTGTGGCTTCATGTTTAAAACAAATCTATATATACAATTTTGGTACAGGTTTCATTGTAAATATGAAAGATTTCTCCTAGGAAACCTAAACACAACAGGCAGGGCGGACGAAGAGGGGGAGACATAATTTCCACATAAAAAACTTGCCAAGATTGAGCATCTGATGTGTGTGATGGAAAATCGTCTGAAACAGCAGCAGCAATAAAAGTGACAGAAGAAAAGATAAACAAGTTGCTGGCTCTTTAACCCAACGTTTCTTTCAAAGGAGTAATGATGATAAAAAAAACTAAAAAAAACAAAAACTGAATAAGTTACGACTGTGAGAGAATGGATGCGATTTAGAAAACTGGTCTGCAGCTTTCATCCCCTACACTGTGCTTTTACAAACTGTAATTAATAGATATACACACGATCAATGGCTGACGGTCATAAATTAAACACTCGGCATTCAACAACGGACGGACGTTGATGGTAAGGCCTCCTCCAGAGCAACAGCTCCATCTTTTTCAGATGCACAAACCGTTTGACCAATTAAATATCTGTCTGCAGAGCGAGTAAACGGACGATATTCTTCCATGTACTTTACCCTCTGCCTCAATGTCAAAAGGGCTAGGGGTGCAGCAGGCTGCCCAACGCCTGGAAGTTTGATGAGAGGACAGCGGGCGAGGAAGCCGAGGTGGAGGGGAGGTTAAATTCCACCTGCAGCCTGTGGGAGGCGCGAGTCCCACCGCCTGCCACGCCACAGCCGGGGCCGTCAGAAACGAAAGGCCTGCCGTGCATCTGAAGGTGGTAGAAGCAGGAGTTCAGGAAGCCGTGGTCGTCGTCAAGGCGGGACAGCGGGTTTCCACGGCCCCACTCGGAGTGCTGGTCAGAGGGCTGAGACTGGAGCTGAACCGGAGCCGAGGGACGATCCGAGTCGGCGTCTCCGAGCTCGTCCATGGATGGGAAAGAGAACGGACAATCGAAGAGCTGCTGAGGACATTCGTCGGGACACAGCTCGGATAGACTCATCACCAGCTCGCCGTCTGGGTACAAAGAGACAAATTCAGATCACGTCTGATCAGCACAACCACTGAGGCTCGTCAGACACTTGCTCCGTTTTTGATTTTTCATGATTTCTGATTCAAATAAGATCATTAAAGAAAAATATTCCATCAAATCTCAATTAAAAAAAGCGATTGCAAAAATAAAATAAAGGCCCTTCAAAGGCCCTATGCAGCAATGTTAGGAAGAAGAAGAAAAGGAGGAATTTGTCTATTTTGAGAATTTCGTCAAATGACGTAAATAT
The DNA here is from genome assembly GCF_001443285.1 of Poecilia latipinna. NCBI lineage: Eukaryota > Metazoa > Chordata > Actinopteri > Cyprinodontiformes > Poeciliidae > Poecilia > Poecilia latipinna. The sequence continues at coordinate 486,497 of NW_015112874.1, read as the reverse complement.
AAAGACAAATTAAAGGTACTTTATTCAGTTCAATTCAGTTTATTTATATTCACATTACTAAAAAAAAAAAATATTTTTATATATAAAAAAATATATATAAATATTTTTTTTTTTTTTTTTTTTTTTTTTTTTTGCCTAACTTCAGTCAGAAGATTACCAGTCATTTAAAAAAAAAAAAAAGAAAAAGGAATAGTGAGGCAGATCATCAGTGGATAGCAGTGAAAAGACTTCAGGCTTCCGGGAAGTAATGAAATAAATATTCGCCAAAAGACAACAGTCTGCAGCTCTCTGAGCACAAGTTCGTAGATTCTGTAAAGTAACTAAATGTGGAACCATAAAGGGCGTTATTGCATTTTCGGTGACAATGTGTGAGGAGACACCGATGCACGTGAAGTTATTGTAATTTTGTGGTGACAAATCTTTCTTGGAAACAGATTGCAAACATCAACAAGAGCCAAGTTATTTGTTCTTTTTGTTCACATTAGTTCACCCCGTTTTCTTTACCTGCAGGCCCAGCCTGCTTTCTGTGGCGCGTGTGGACGGAGGTCATGGCTTTAAGAGAAAGCGGGGCGTTCGTCTGCGCCTGGGGCGGCCTTCTTCTTCTGGAGCGGAACGCCAACGTGAACCGTGCACAGACAGACATGCACACCCAACAAACACAGACATGCACACGTGCATGCACAGACAGAACAACACGCGACAGTAAGGATGGGAGAAAACAAAGGTGGGGAGACATAACAAAACATAATGAAGATGAAGCAAATGATGTGATCTCGATGCCAAAAAAAAAACATAAACTGAAGAATTCTGCACAGTAAAGTAAAAAAAAAAAAAAACACCTGCATGTACGACTCTTAGGATTTGGTTTCCATTAATGCTGGAGGTTTTTTCTTACTTTTCAGAAAAGTTCAAATTAAATGTTCATTGTCACTGTAGTGCTGCACAATATGTACATACTTAAGTACTGTCACTTGCATGTTTTAATGACCTTCTGTAAGAAAGAGTCATTTTACAGCAGAACAAACTCAGTTTCACAGCTCATTTATTGATCTATTCCTGATTCGTACCTTGTTTGTTTAGATCCAGACTTGTACTGGAAGGAAACCGGGACTCCATTTGTCCAGAGGTTATTGAGATCTGTGACAGTAACCCCAAAGAATTGTTGCTTCCCTCGAGATCTCCACCCTCTCCATCCTGGTCTCCATCCTCACTAAAATACAGAAGCACAATCACTAAAAACACACATTTGGCACAGATGATGTCATGGTAGAGTTCACTTGTTGCTACACACACTCAGATGTAACTGAGAGAGAAAGAGAGAGCGAGACAGAAGGGTCTATGGCAAGCCTATTGGTCATATATTATGATTAGGGCAAGCTATTTGTGTAATTATTATAACCCCCTGCAACACCCAATTTTATAGCGTAGATATAATGTCAAATTTTTCCCACTTCCAAGTTTTGCACTACCATTTGTTGGTCTATACAATAGAATTAATTTATAGAAATATTTTTACCAATATTACAAACAGTCCTTAACCGTCTTCCAGTTTTAACTAGCAGACAAGTTAGCGTCACCATTCAACCCAGTTATTTCTGCAGAAGTACTCACATGTTCTCTGACTGCATGATGTACTTTTTCCGGCTCACCCTTGTGGCCTGCTGGGTGAAGAACATGTGGCGCTCCGATTTCTTCCACATGTAGTAATACGCCACACACTCGCCAACGGAGCGAGTTCGTACCTGTGGAGAAAGGTTTCAATCCTTTTTAGAGACAAGTATTTAAAACAATCGGTCAAGTTTTGAGGCTCGATTAAGGATGAAAAGATCTAAATTTGATGATATACCTTATTAGCCTGAATGAGATGGAAGTTTTTCCCATAAACGCGGTAGCCATTCTCAAAGTTCCTACACTCCTCCTCACTCCAAGAACACAGCTCCTCTAAAAGCAGTAGGCACACAGAGAACTGTGATCCTGCAAACTAGTTCAGGTTAAGCACATCGATTGATATTGATAACAAAAATCATTCATCTCCTGCTGAAAATCTTGGAATCTACACTTCTAAGCTAGAGCGTCGCAACTCGACACAAGGGTCTCAAGTTTTGTGGTGGAATAAAGTCACAGGCTTTTGGGAAAACGACATGTTTTTACTGCACGTGTACTATAGAAATATAGCTAAAGAATAGCTAAAGTATAAACATTTCCACCTCTTCTCCGTTAGGATTACCAAAATTATTTATATTTGCAAAATGGCAGAATTATTGAGGGTTTTGTTTTTTCTAGGCATTTTTTTTAAATTGAAGAGTTTATGTAAAAGCATCCTATGCATTCAAACGGTTTTGAAAGCTTCTGATAGGTTTATTCACAGCATTAAGATTAGAAGGAGATACACCCCATGGATATATTTAAGGCATTACTTCAAACACATCACATCACCTTGTGTGACATCATGAAAAAATAGATGTCATCATCATAACAAAAACCTTGTGTGAAAAGATTTACTAAAAATAAATGATGAAAATGCTGATGAAGACATCGTCAAATTTAAGCTTGGGCACAAACTGGTATTCCAAACGGTAAATGGCCTAAAGTACACAGTCTGACAAGTTACGTCACACATCCTGTTATAAGTGTATATAGTTTGATAAAGTAAAAGTAAGTTAAGGCTTTTAAAGTAGTCTCAAGTTATCTCTTCCACATGAGACTCATTGTTCTTTAATTTATTTTGAAACAAAGCGTTTTAATTCTATCTGGAATGAGTTCCTGAAAAACAGCCAATGAGTTTTTTTTTTTTTTTTAAACCTGTTAAACAGGTTATTCTTTTTCCTCCGAATGAATACAGAAGATATAAACCGTAAACCACCTTTTAAGCTGACGGCCAGTCGGGAAGCAGATTATATTAAGCAAATGATAACAAGCAAATGGACCAAACGGTCACAAACGTTAGAACTTTGCTAAAGTTTAACAGCGCAAGTAGGTTTAACTATGTGGTTCAATACTGAATAGGATCGTACAAATCAGATCACTTACAAAAAAAAAAGTCAACCAGGACAACAGGAAGAGTCTTACCACTGAATACTTTCACATTGAAACGTAACCGTCTCAGTGCTTCTTCTGCATTGAAGTTGCATTTCACTAGTTCATACAGCGCCTGAATGTTGAGTCAAAAAGAAGGCAGAAATCAAAACCTAATTCCACATGACAATTAAATTAACTTCTAAAGACTCCTGCTAAACTATCCCTGTTCCTTTGGCTTGTTTAGCAGACAAACAGCATTATAAATTTTAATGCAGTCACCTACAGCTGCAAGCCCTGCTGATGTGAATAGCATAAAATGCCACACTGACGATGTACCTGCTCATTGTCTTGGACAGCGGCCATTTGGGTCCATACCGCCCCCTCCTGGCCACCAAGTCTCTGTGCATTCTGCAAAAATTCCTCTACTTCCTGTACAGGCAAAACCCCGGGCCTCCACAGCAACTGGTCGTCGTTGTTGTAAGCTGGAGGAGCGCAAGCAGGAAAAATTGGGATTTAAGAGAGAAATGAAGAGGAAGATGGAGATGATGAGAATGATGACAGGTCTGTGCGTAGCAGTCTCTACTTTTACACCAAGTTTCTAATTTTCAGAATATCTACAGGTAAAATATTTACGGTAAAACGTCTACAAGGTCTACTCAACAAATGCACTCCACAAACAATCATTTTTCACCTCTCTCCTCAGATAAATGTGGATTTATTGGTGGGATTTTTGCTTGATACATGGAGCCGACCATGATCTCCTGCAGAGAAAAACAATAAAATGGTTCAAATCTGAGCATTCACTACAAGATGAAGGTGATCCTAGAAACACTGGTTTAATGTGTTGTCCTCGATGAAATAAGCTTGAATCGAATTAAAATCTTCACTGCTTGCACATGTAAAATGCCCATATCACTATTCAGAAGAGTGATAAAAAAAAAAAAGATTTAAAACAAACTGGACGTGTGACGAGTCTGACTGACTCCAGTTTATGTAGCCGCTGCACAGTGACCAACTCAACATGAGATCATTCTGAGTAGCTAACCTTGTGCTCTTCATTGGACGGAATAGAAGAGTCATCAGTGTCGTCGTCTGATGAGCTGACACTCGTCGCTTTGTATCCGTCTGAAAGAGACAAAAACGGCACAAAGAGGATTATTCAACCCTGAGCAGAACTCCTCAAAAAAGAAAAACATTTTCCAAATCAGCTGTGATGTCGAGCGCACCTAACACCTCAAATACTTGAACGGTTTATGGAAAAGCTTTCAGAAATATGTTAGAAATAAGTGAGGAAAATTGTCCAAATATTAGATTAGAAATTATTACAAGCAAGCAAAGCCAGCTAATTGTTTGGAAATGGAAAAATGTCTCCAAAGAACACATTCACAACTCAAATGACGATAAACTAGCCGTTTAGAAAAGTATAGAAATATTTATCTCTACAAAATAATGATCAAAATAGCGGAGACAATTTTCAGCTTCCTTTAAGGGGGAATAACACAAATCTAATCTGTGAAATAGACATTAATACATCAATGCTTCAAAAAACTTTTTGGACAGAAAATAACTACAGCTCTTGTATTTGAATAAAAAGGACAAAACTAAAAATACTTTCATCAACACTTCTTCTGTTGTGAAAATCTTTATGGGTAATTAATCCTGTGTGTGTTACCCTGGAGGCTGGGCAGCAAATCTGAGGTGTTTGAGGAGGTGAGATCGTAGTCTGAAGCTTGTTTCTCTTGCTTGCCATGAAACAGGTCCTTAGTTTTCTGGTCCTGTGCAACACACACAAAAAAACAAACAACAATACTACAAAAAACTAAGCAGTGTTTGAAATTGTCCTAATGTTTTCGGTGCATTTCTGTAATGTGATTGGCTGAATACACAAAAATCATAGATAGCTCAAGTAAATTGAGCCAATAGCAAGAAACCCATCAAGTTGTATAACAAATGAATAATGGCACTAGTTGATGTATGCTTTAGCTGAATCCCACCTTATCCAGGGTCGTATCTGGGAGAGTGGTGGTTATAGGACATGTGTCCTTCTGTGGATTGGATACTTGATATCCATACAAAGCCAGTAGCTCCTCCAAGGGAAGCTCACTGACCTGTAGGGCCAAATGACAGAGAAAGGAGAGGAGAAAGAAAAAAAAAATACAACAATGTAATTTAATTCTATTTTTCCTAAACAAAACAGTCGAAATATCACTTTTGAATTTCTGTTTCTCAAGCACATTCTTGACTTTTTTAGGTCGTAAAATGTGATATAAATATTTTCACAATGTGTGGCACAGAAGATTAATATATCAATATGTCATGTTTTTATTTTCAACAGGTCGACTGAGCGACAAAATGTAAGAGTAGCTTTGGCGCAAAAGTGAGAAGTTGCAAACAAATCCAATGCTGTGAGAGGGAAGTTCAGGCCAGCAGCACTTCATGTTCTTCATGCTGAAAAACTCCCAAAATACTGTAACTAGAGTGAATGGGAAAATTTGTTTGTACGTAAAGGAATACAGACCCAATCTTCTTTACAATGTTACCTCTGTTCATTTAGTTTTGCTGGTATTTATTTCTTCCCTGAAAACAGTCCAAATTAGGACTGATTCATCCACGCATGAATTTTATTTAAAAGAAAAATCCAAACAAAGGACAAAATGCGCATTATGCCAAATTAATGTCATGTAGTTCAGGTTTTTCGCAGCGGTTGGGACAAAGCTGTGGCTCCGTCATAACGGTGACCAGAGCGGAACCGTTTCTCACTTCTTTATTGCGTTCCCGTTCCTCAGAGAGTCGCTGCTTGTGGGAAATCACGGTCATTACGCTCCAGAAGTCAAGAGGCGTTGCTCAAGATTAAACTCATAATTATGTGCCTCAAAACTGCGCAGCTCTCTGATAACACAGGGCAGTCCATCGGTTCACTGGTGTGGTTGAATTTTTTTATTTTTTTGGAGTTTGCATTGACGTAAATCACGAGCCGATCAACAAAAGAAGTCTGCTGAAATTTCAAAACTTTTGAAAAACTCCTTCTCTTGTGGGGATTAATAAAGTAGTCATTCAGTCGCAGACGGAGTGAAAACATCTGTATGTACCGGCCATAAGGACACCTTCAGAATGCTGGTGACATTGTTCATCACCTGTTCAAATCCATTAAGCTGAACATACTTCATACTTGTTTTATATATATATATATATATATATATATATATATATATATATATATATATATATATATATATATATATATATATATATTCCTTGTTTTCCTGTTACCGATTCTGTATGGAGACATTACAGTTTTTGGGATTATTCAGTCATTTATTTATTTTCAATGAGCAAACTCATTTAGATTTTTCTTTATGGTCGAGTACGTTTGCTGGACCAGTTTTTGTATTTGCTGTTTCATACCAAGTTTGTAAGACATATGAACTGGAAATGGTTCATAAACATAATAAAATTGGAAAAAAAAAGACACCAAGACCACCATTGTGGTTATTATATAAATGTATATATTTTCTGAAAATATGCTGCTGCTATTTTTTGTCTTTATTAAAACTCAGAGTAAATAAATCGACGGTGAACTTGAAGGCACTCTGGGAGAAAATTACAGGCTTTGCTTGCAGCTGGAAGGAGTTGTATATACTATTAAAAACAGGGATGTTTATTGTTGGGTTTTGTCTTCATTCAAACATTGTTCTTAGTTAAGAAACTAACGCATGTGAAAAAGAGAAAAAAATTGATTTAAAAAAAAAAGAAAAAAAAAAGACAAAAGACCAGTGAAGGGCACAGGCTGTCCGATGGCCGTTAAATTTGTCAAATTGCCCCAACTCAGTTAAGCCCTTTAGTTTGTCAGGAAAAATATAAATTGATTAACTCAAAGTTATAATGATTACCTAAAGATTTTTCCAAAGCGGAGTTTTAAAAACTCAGGCCCATCACCAGCACCATTACTGGGAAGACATGAAATTACAGACACTATGCCAACAACAAGTATCAGAGAAATAATTTGAGACAGGGATCCTGATGCTAAATATTTGAAAAAACCTTGATTAAGACTGTAATTATACGTGAGTCAGACTGGAAGACCTTTGATAAAACAGCTAGTTCAGTCCCCATTATTTTATATTTACAATTTCAGAGATTCCCCCAGTGTATTATAAGCCTAGTGGGCCACCAGGCTTTACTTGTGCCCCCACAAGGCTGAGCATTGCTTATTTGTTTAAGTCTTTTTAAAATGTTTGCATTTTTTAAGACTTTATAGTTGGTGTTCAGGTATTAATCTTCCAATCTTTCAATAATACATAATTATCAAGTGATCTCTTAAAATGTCCTGTCAAATTTAAGCATTTTTTAACTCAAAAACACGACAGGCCGCTGGATGAATGACTGCCCTAGCACCCAGCCATTGGGCTTAGCAAGTTTTCTGGGGGAACCCTTGAATTTGTTTTAAATTTATAGTTATTTGGGGGGGGGGGGGGGGGTGGGTTTAAATTTTTTTTAAAAAAAAGATTTTGGGTTTAAAAATTGGGCCAGGGA
>NW_015112874.1:457087-475687 GCF_001443285.1 Poecilia latipinna | reverse complement strand
TAGGTCTTAAAAATGTGTCACAGGCACAGAAACATATTTTAAGAAACAAAACTTGACTTACTGTTGGGGATTGTGTTGCCATTTTCATGGAGCGAGAAAGCTTCTCCTCCAAATCCTCTACGACTTCTTCCAACTTCTTCTGCTGAAGGCCTTCATCTCTGTACTTTGCCCACTCTCCACTAGGCCACAGTGTCTGTGCTAATGTTCATATGCTTGTCGCCCACCTGCAAACACATATACGCACATTTCATGGAAAAAGGCATATAAAAGGGTTTCGCAACATACAAATAGCGCACCTGAGCGCACAGTGCAACGCACACACAAACAACATATGAATGATCCTGGCTCAGAACATTGTAAACCAGCCAGCTGCTGCATTCTTAGGCTCATCATTTTTAAACATCTGTTAGCAACAGAGCTTAAAATATACAATAACACCAAACTTATCAAGTCAGTGCCTTCACAAATATGAACATGAGTGACAATCCAAAGTATTTTATATGATACTGACCTACTCTTTACAGCCGTAACAGCTCAATGGCGTAGAAGTGCGTTTATGAGAATATTGGACATAAAAAGAAGTGCCTTCATGAGGTCAGACGCTGATGTTGGACAAGACTTGACTTGCTGTTTCTGCCCTAATTCAACCTAAATCTATTTTATAATGTTGAATTCCTGCTCCACTCGTAGCTAGCTCATCTATATCGACCTTGCTTTGGCCACAAGCAGGAAGGAAATGCTGGTGTAATCTTGTCTATAATTTTGGATCACTTGATAAATCTCTTGGGCAGACTGCAGAGAGACTTGGTAGTGAGATTTTCTTCGCTAAGGGTGTTTTCACACCTAATATTCTGGTGGACTTAGTTCGGTTGGGGACCAAAAAGGGCAACATTTGTTACATTTTCAGCTGCTGCAATTCACTTTCACACTGCACTGTGTCCAAGAATCCAAACTAATTGAGAAACCTGTTCTCCCTCCTTGCCTGTCATGGCCAAGAACCGCTGAAGGAAATAACTCAAAAAATCCCAGAAGACATGAGCACAACTTTTGGAGCGGCCTACGCTCCAAAAGCAGGAATCCACATATGCATTTGCCACAGTTCGTTTCAATCAAACCGAGACCTAGGCTTTTAGGCAGACTAGAGTTCACTTTTTTTTTTTCCACCTAAGAGTTCAACTGCTCATTCACACCTCCTGAAACGAACTGGTCTTTCAAGACAAATGGACCAGAGTTTGATTAAAGCAGACTAAACGTGGCTGGTGTGAATGTGAACATGATCTGTATAAAAGACTGGACTTCCCTATGTGCACTATTTAGCTGTGTTTGAAAACAGGTAATTTTGCTCAGGTTCTAGAGTCCTGTTAATGACCCAATTATGTGATTTAGACATGTTGACTCATATACACTCGTGAATCTAACAGTTTCACCACTCTGGCCCTTGAGGACTTTAGTTTGACAGTGCTTTCCAGGGACACCCATGTTATGTAACAAGACAAACCCAATTTGGGATAGATTATAAAGAGACTTGGCTGCAGCAACAACACTGGTCTCGACTGTCAGCCATCCTGACTTGTCCTTAACGGATAGCTGTGAACAACAATCAAAAATGAACAATTGTACACTTGTACAATTGTGAAGCTTGTTTTCAGGTAGATCGGCTCAAAACTTCCACACTAAACTGCTTTATTATGCCTTATCCTCAGACAAAAAGATTAAACAGAGTGTTAAAAAGGTGCACATTTGGGGAATGGGGCCATGAGGGAGGAAGGTGCCACTTCATTTTAAAGCTCACAAAAGGAAACATCTAATCAATTTTTGGTGCTTCTCCATTTTCCCAAACCAGCATCAGCCAAACTCTGCTAGCAAGAGCATTTTTTTATGCCATTGTTCAAACACCAGGACTGGAAACAACACACTGAGCCCAGAATAGTTGCACTGTATCAGCAAGGTCTCCCTCCCTGAAAAAAAGATTTCAAACCGGAATGAGTTTTCCAGAAGTGTTGCGAAAGCTGGCAAGGCTGAAAAGAAGGCATGGTGATCAGTCAGAGAAACAAGGTGCAGCAGCAGAATAATGGATCAAGCTTATTTTCATTCGAGAATCTGAAGATGTCCAGCAGTGTCATCAGCTCACAAATGGCAGAATCAACTGTCCAACAAAGTCTGACTAAGAAGGCTTTGTGGAATTGCAGTGGTGACATTTATAAGGATTGATTATTATCCTCAATAATGAGAAATGATGGGAGACACGCATCAAGCCATGTCATCAAGGAGGTGTCTATTTATGGTGATTGTTCTGTACCAATCAGTCACCCAATGTTATCAAGAAAAGTTTTCAGTGCAAAGAAGAACAAGATGTCCTGGATGGAATTGTATCGTCTCCACAAACGTGTCTAAGATTTAGGTAGGCCCATATCAACATAATACCAGGGATTAGTTTGGCAAGATGTGTTTATTTATTTATTTTACAAAGGAGCTTCAGTGCATCTAAAGTAAAAAAAAAAAAAAAAACCTCTATTCACTTCGGTTTTGATGTGGAAAATGATACCAAAATCAGTTATTAAAAAAACTTCCATCTTTTGTGCGACGTGTACATCTTTTTTTGGCAAAAACTTGAAAATAAGGAATAAAAAAAACCTTGCTTTAAGTATGCACTGTGGATGTGTTGAGCATTAACATACACATTCAAACTCAGGAGTCTGTAGTACACATCTCAAAGCGTATAAGACAGAGTTATCCATCTCCAATCATCAACAGCTTCTATCCTATAATTTTTAGATACATCCCTGTTTCAACATAACTAAATCCAGTGAATGGTTCAATACCAGACTTCTGTAGAGCTCAATGACATCCAAACGTTTGCTGGATAGTAGCTCTCAGTGACAGGAGTTGTGAACACTTGATTCTGATTAACCCTTAATAAGTTTCTGCCATTGGAGAAGGCTTTTACTGACATTGACTTAATGTGGAGACTCACTGCTCAACTCTCACAGACTCAACACATTTAGAAAAACTTGAGAGTTTACACCAATATACTGATTTCAAAAGATGTTTGTTTCAAGATGGGGGTAATACAATATACAACTTAACCACACTCAATTCAATGTTCTGAACTGAGTTTTCTGTTGATCATTTACAGCATTTCATTGGCTTCCATTGTTAAAAGATGACAGTTTATAGGATTTTGATCACATCTACTTAACATTTTTACAAAGTATTTTTTTTATTAAATTGAAGATCATTGAGGTGATAAATTATAAAATAACGCAAATTCGTCAAATAATATAAAAGTCAGTAAGAAAATATTTTTCTGACTAAAAATGAGAAAAAAAAGGTCTTCTCTAAGTTATAAGTCTATTATGTTTCCTGCTAGGAGGAATGTTTTTCTACATTGCAGGCCTGTATTGCACCTCATTTACAAGGAGTGTGAATAACAAAAAAGTTAAGAAAACTTTGGTAACAGACACTATAAGGAACCCTAACAACCAAATCCTTAAATCAATTAAAGTGCCAGCATTTACTAAATGTCACAACCTACTTTAAACGACACAAAAGGTCCTGTAAGAAGCTGCTTTTTGTCCCAGCCCCATCGGGCGCTGTCTGTTTGACCAGGGGCGCTTTCCTGTGACTTGGTGCTGAACATCTCTTCCTCCACCCGGCTCGCCGCGAGAAGGAAACTACTAGTTTACAATGTTTCCGAGAGGCACAGTGGAAGTTCACCGCCGCCGAGTCAAGTCATGTCTCCAAAACTTTTCAACTCGACCCACCCTGCCGAGAGGACGCACCTGAAAATAGTTCAGCACCACCGCGTCGAACCCGGCCCCGGGATTCCTATTGTTTTCTACTGCCGTACTATCAAGGCAGAGAGGGGAATGGCTCTTTAACACCAAGAACGCGGAGAGAGACGATCTACGCCGGAGAGGCTCTCCGTTTCTTCCCCCCACCTCAGCTTCCCGGTGCTAAAATGCCTCGTAGCTCTCTTTCAGCCGCCGCTCAGCAGCCGGAGAAACCCTCGGTCATACTGGGAGCCGTAGGGGTTGACATAGGTCCTAAATTCGGCACAGTTTCTCTAACATTACGGCTCATTAGATTCCTCGTTTTCGCTCACTTACCTCCGCCATTCCGTTTCTGCGCAAGCTTACTGTTGCCCGGATGTTGTATGTCTGCTCCTCTGTACAACTCCGTTTATTGCCGCAACGACTCAGCAAGAGCAGCTTTGCCTTAACTTTGTTTGACTTAACTCCACTTTTTCTAAGATTTTTTTTAAAATTATTTCCATGTGGCAAATAATGTTTTTTTAATACTTACGTAAAGTTGTTTATATGGAAAGACACCTACAGCGGCCGCTACTTTCAGTATGAACTAAACGAAATCATATAAAGCACTTAACATTTTATAACATTGTACTTAAAACAATTTCTAAAAAAAAGTTTGTAATTAAAATCCGTTTTGCATATTGAGCAATAAAACAAGTTTATGACTTTAAAACCCTGTTTATTCCGTTTTTTGTATAAAGTTTAAACTGAACTAATTTTATTAAATGGAAGTCTATGAGATTTTAATTCAGCACAGTTTACATTTAGTGTACTTACACCAGATCCATGTGGTTTGAAATTTTGAAAAGTAAAGGCCGTCTATAGATTATGCTGATTGCATTGAAACTCAACATGCTCAAGAGTAGATAAAAATGACATCCTTCATTTTTTAATGAGACCCTGCTCATTAATTTGTGTCCCTTACTGAGGACATTTTGTTCACCCTACTGTACTACTTTATATAGGACATCCTGGCTTTCCAGTGATGCGTCATGTGATAGGCTTACATGCTGGGAGCTCACTTTCCCCAATCAAAATGAACAGCTTACCAGCAACCACTTTTTATGAAGACAGGAGAGGAAAGTCAAGTATTTTTTCATCTTCAGCGATTCTTCCCTGATAGTTGTATTTTTATTTATTGACATGTTTAACAATATTTTGACCTCTGAAAGAATTGAATGATTTGAAGAGTTTCACCTATGCTTCAGAGCTCATAGCACTGAAGTAGCAACACTAAAAGTCACTACTGAAAAGAATATTAAGGAAAAGAAAAGAAAGGATACATTTCCTCTGTATTGTTGATGATGCTCCGCTATATTTATCTATAAATCCTGATGAATTCAACCAGTTAAACAACAAGAAAAACCTGGAGGATTCTAAATGTTTTACTGTTGAATTCAGATTGAAGTTGTTGTCTTTGGACCAGAGTCTTTGAAAAATAGGCAGCTTATATTGGCATCTAATCTGGACGACATTAAATTTGACTCCTGTGCTAAACCAAAGTGATCAGGACGTGTAATTTAAAACCCATATTAAACGGGTTTCCAGGGTTTCATTTTCTCAGTAGAAAACTAGAAATATCTTGTCCAGGAGTGATGCTGAAAAATTAGGCTATGCATTTTCTGCTGCAAGGCTGGACTATTGTAATTCTTTACTATCAGGAAACTCACAGGAGACAGTTTAAAGCCTTCAGCTGGTCCAAAATGCTGCATCAAGAGTTGTGATGAAAATGAAAAAGAGAGATCATGTTTCTCCTATTTTAGCTTCCCTTCATTGCCTCCCTGTTGAAGAATAATTTAAAATTCTCATTTTCATATATGCAGTCCTCAATAGTCAATCTTCATCTAATAGTAGCAATCAGATTGTTCAATTTGCTCCTAGCAGAGCATTTCCCTCTTAGACTGCTATGCAGATTGTTGGAGGCTCTTAGAGTCTCTTAATGTGGAATGGCTGGCAGACTTTTAGTTATTCAGCTTCTCTTCAGTGGAACCAGTTCTCAATTATAGTTCATGGGACAGACTGTCCACTTTTAAGACTAGCCTTCAGACTTTCCATTTTGATAAAGTCTATAGAGTGGATTAGATGATCCTCTCTGCAGTTATACTTATATTAAGCCTCAGTCTTCGCTCTAATTTTGCAATATTTGCTGTCATGTCAACTCTTAACTTTATATTTGCTCTGAAGGTGTTGAGATGCGACACCTTCCTGGTAGGGACGTCATTTAAGCTACTGATGATTCACCTGGCCCAGTCTTTCAGTGCTTAGCCTAGTCTCTTTCTTAGACAAAGCTATTGGCCAAGCGTTTGCTGTGACTAACTGTATGTACTCTTTCATCCCACAGACTTGAAAGCTCACTCAGAGATTTCCTACTTAAGCTGGGAATACACTGAATGATTTTTGGCTAATTTTCAGCCGATTTTCCAGTTGTGTGACAATTTTTGCTATTGGGCCGAGTCTTAGCCTAATCCTGTGTTGTGCATAGTGTATTATACAGCAGGTTATGAGAAGCAGCTAAGATGTCACGTAGCTCCTGGTCAGCAATTGTACAGTTACATAAAAATCAAAGCTGCTTGAAATTCTTAGTACCCCTCATGCGGCAATTGCACTGTAAAGGCCTAATTTACCTGAACCTCTCACATCACTTCTCAGAAAAGTATATAAGTAATCTGGCTTACTGTAATTACGTACCACAATCAATCTAACATGTTAATCTTATAATCAAATGTTGCTTGCTTGAAATTAGACGTGTCAGTCTCAAACATAAGTATAAATTTGAATATTAGAGTTTATGAACTTCAGATGTCTTCAAAGTCACATATTTTTTTGCATTTCTGCTTACAAATTTAGTGTTCACTAAATTCTCTAACATTCAGTGACTCAAAGTAAACTTACCTGCACTGGGTCAAACAGGAATGCATGTTATTGACTGTATATGTGTCCATATACCTGGATTGGATTCACTCTCACCCCACTCTTTTAAAGTGGTTTTAGACTAGTGAAATGTAATAATTTCACAATGACACAAATATTGGGTAAGTTTCTCTTTTGGGTGAAAACTCACCCAAGATTATCAGTGACTTGGGTGTGACGGATGGGAGGAAAAGGTCAAATATCCTTTAGAGAGTGCGATCATTTCTTGATCATGTGATGCAAGTGGAGTGATGTCTCACTCCACTACTGCATAGCAAGGTCTTCACTGGTAGGTCAATTATCCCTTTCCTGTCCACTCACATTGTATGATCCAACCATGGCAAATTTTACCGGCCTAAAGGTTTGGTCTTTTTCTCTCCAAATGGTTTTGCACTGGATTTCCAGGTGTATCAAAGGAAGAAAACATTCAGGGGTCAAAGACTGGGGATAGGAGCTTCAACAGTCTTGTGACTGATTGAGTCTGTTCCCCCCAGGAACTTGTGACTTCACAACAACTGATCTCATGGATAGTTTTCTTTCAATGTGTTTCAGTATTCGGAAAATACAATGACTCCATAGGTGCCTATGGCAATCACACTGGTTGATCATGTGATGGCAATGGTCAGCCAGGATGGCAATGCTTTGACATTGCTCTGACTCTGCCATCACAAAGCCTTGAATCTGAAACGAGTCTAAATATTCAACTAACCAACTAAGGACATCTAACTACCTTGACTTCAAACTGAATCTGGATGAGGAGCCAATGAATGCAAAATGTTTCTATGCATCTAAAAAAATGAACAAAAAAAAAATATATAATTTTCCCTACTAAAATACCCAGTGGAATAACAAATGGAGAACTGTTCTTCTGCTGGAGAATGGCCAATGATGGAGAACCCAAATAAATCACACATGAGAGAAACTGTAAGATAATTATTTAATGCGTTACTATGAACTAAACCTACATTACCAAAAAGCAAAAGCACATATCCTTGTCTCATCCTCTCGATTTTGTCAAATGTGTATTTATTGCAGGACTTGTTGAGCAAGTTTTCTAGAAGAACAAGGAATGAAGAGTTTTTGACACGTCTATAACATGAAATACAGTAATATACAAAAGGTGGTTACATTTTTATTGATAATGCTGGAATAATATGGCTGCTTTTCACTTTTTAACCACAACTTGCAGGTGTGAAGACTCACCTTAAATATGGCAAAAAGAATTTGGAGTTTGATCATGTAGACATGAGGCTTTCAGCTCCACTGTAATCTGTTTTCCTAACTTACTGTAGCATTCCTCCTTGATGATGTTTCACTTCCAGAGAAAACTCAAATGTTTGTCAGGGCAATTTCATCCACAACAGTGAATAACATGCAAAGTAAAATAAGAAATAAGGTGCTACTGTTGATGGATGGATAGATGCTGTTGATGGATGGATAGATGGATTGACTTATATATCTGATGTGGAGAAAGTAAAACACTGTAAGGAAGGCGTTGATGCAAATATTAAGCTACTCAAAACCCTAAACTCCTTATTGGCACTTCTACTCTCAGACATTTTCAAATCTACATAAGCCCAGCTGAGACAAACTTTTGGGTATCAAAGAAATTGATTAAAACACTGATGGAAACTAGTCCTGTCGTTTTCAAAGCAAGTCCATTCAAATATTTCTTCACAGCATAGTCTGGGCTTTCACCCATTGACTTGGATTCCTCTGGTAAAACTTCTACTGGGCAAATCAGCAAACAGAAAGGGAAGTTCTGAATAATGTCACTTCTCTCTTTGCAGCTAAGGATGGTTGTTTATAGCGCAGGCAATTTCCAGAAAGCTTCATAGCACAGTTGCCCTGGGGCTTGACATACTGTACATCAGGGACAAACTTTAGTAATTGGGTAAAGTTCAAACTTCAACATGGTCCACAGCTCCAGGAAGCAATCTCTTCACAACAGATGAGAGCCCCAAACTTAGTTTGTACAATGTGAATAACATGGGACAAGGGGCTGATTTTTACCTGGGTAAGTGGAAACATGAGTAAGAAAGGTTGAATTTCTGCAATGTCAATAAAGATTTTCACATTGACTTTTGAGAAAGCTACAAATAACTCCAAATGCCAATTTTTATTGCAGCTAAAACAGGTTTTTTAACATATCTTTTTTTTACATTTTCATTATCTTTTGAGCGATGCCTATATCAGGATCTTGGTTGCTTTAGGGGTTTTCTTGGTTTGCAGTTTTGCTTTCGGTGGTCTGCCTTAGTTATTCTTTTAATTAGATCAGTGTTGTTTCTGTTTTATTTTAGATAATCTGTTCTTATTTCATTTTATGTTATTTATTCCTCATGTTTAGTTGTTCTTTATTCCACTAAAATCATGTTTTGCCTTTTTGTTACTCCTTGTTTCCTTGTGCCATCTCCCCCCCCCCCCCCCCAACTCAGCCTGCTTCCCTGGTCCCGACTAACCTGCACCCGATTATCAGTCACTTGTTCCTTGTCAGCAAACTCCTCCGTTCAAAAGCTAGTCTCACTCATATCTTTTCTGCTGGGTTCTTCTGTTCCTTCCTGGTACTAGGTTTCCATTGTCTCTATAATGCCCTGGTTTTCTGTGTTTTCATTCACATTTGATTCACACTATTATTCCTCATGTTTAGTTATTCTTTATTCTGTTTAAATCATGTTTTGCCTTTTTGTTACTCCTTATTTCTTGTTTCTCCCCTTGCCTGGTCTCATGTCTCCAGAAGATACAAGTTAGTCCCAGACTATCCCACTATCAAAACCATTTTTTTTTTTTTTTTTTTTTTTTTTTTTTTTTTATCAGTAATTGGCATTTCCATTTGGTGTCTTTTGCACAGCTTCATTCTCATTGCTGTATCTTAGATGCTGATATAATTATGCTTATGACCTCCTGGATATGTTTACAATGCATATATAATGCTATTAACCCTTTCCAGTCTGATAGAGGTCTTTTATGTTTCTCATCTGTTCTTCAGATCTTCAGATTAGTGCATAATGTGTTGGTTTCTTAAATCTTCTAATCCGGTGTTATTACAGCTACAGAAATTCAACTCAACTTTCCACAGAAATGCTGTTAATGACACTTAATTTATAATTTAACAAGTGGAGTGATGAATTTATTACTTTTAGGAGTAGGTCTGTTTGCCCAGGTGTTTCTCTTTAAGGAATTGTCATCCTTTAAAACCTGTACGTTATATTTAGTCAGATAATCAGATTATAATAAAATAATTTTTAATAGTACTGTTACTGGTAAATGTGTCAGTAATAGAATTGCAGAAGAGGTTAAAGTTCCCATGATACAGAGAGAATAAGACTTGCATGTCACTGAATTTGAAAAGCCTAATGAGACACTGGGCACTAAACCCTGAGCTACAAATGCTGAACTGTGGCACAGTGTCCCAGGACTTCCAGTTCCAGATAAAGACAGATGTGAGACAGTGATTAAGCTTTGAGTCGGGTGTTGCAGCCATCTATCTTTGTTAAATGGACTTTCTTCCTGGTTTACTGTAAACTCAATGTTGTTGTTTTTTTTTTATAAAGGTTTTTAGTCTTCCTGAAACTACATAAATAGCTTGTTTTGATGGCTCATATACAGTTCAGAGCAGTACAGTTTCATTTTCAGTTTATGTGAACTCAGTCCAGTTGGTGTATTTATCTGTCTTCTGAACACTCCCATTTGCCCGGATTCTTGTTTGTCAGTATCACTGCATGACATGTTGCTCTGTCCTGCATCTGCTTGCACTAAAATATGCTGTGATCTATGAATTACTGTTCTAATTGGCTGCATCTATTGTTGTAAAATTACAAAGGAAAGAATAGACAAAAGGTAACTTATCACTTTGTGGTATCTGGTTTGCGTACATGTAATATTTCATCAGCAAACATCCAAAGTATACAGTAGAACATTACGACAAAGGAGTTTGATTTAATTTGTATAACATTAAACTGAAATACAGATCATGGGCTAAGTATGGCAACAAATATTTTCTCAAATACCTTCTGTAATAAGTCTGTATGGCCAGATCAGTCTAAGATTGAGTAATTGAACCACAATGACAAGAAGTATTTTGGAGGTGTCATAATAAAAACACTGGCAGGATGCAGTGGTGTGACAAAGTGGTTCAGTGTGTTTACCACTTGTCCCTTATTTTTATTTCTGATTCATTTACTCTTTCTGTATCTGGACATAATGCTTAAATTTAAACATTACTTTGCAACTTTGCTTCACTCACTGTCTATGTGTATGTTTCGGTGAAAGTTAACACTTCTACACCATTGAATGATTTTTTTTGTTTTTGTTTCAAGGTATATGAAACAAAAAGGAAAATAAAGTATTTAGATTCTGCAGCAGGGCAGGTGTGTGGGAGGGGCCGACCCAGTATTTCCTGCTTAAATGGCTGGATGATGATGTCATCTATTACATAGCTGGGTTCTACCAATTACAGGGTTTTCTTTTGTGCATTGTATTGTTTTTTTTCTTCTTTTTCTCCTTCTTTAAATGAACCTTTTGAGTTGTCCTATATTACATGGTTTATTTTCCAGACCATTTAATATGAATAGATGAGTTTGTAAATTACAAAAATTGTAATTTACATACACATACACACATTGGTGTATGTATGTATGTATGTGTCCTAATGTAATATATATATATATATATACATATATATATATATATATGTATATATATATATATATATATATATATATATATATATATATATACAATATATATATATACATATATATTTTATGCCTGTTTGGATCAATAGAAATATTCAATATACTCAAACACATGCAACTAATCCTAAATAATTGACCACAAGTGTAAAATGATTGACATCCATGTCCATGGTGAGCACATGTAAATGTCCAGTCATATTTGTTTGGAAGAGTTGCTTCGCTTAAGAGGTAAACAATGAAGCAAGTTATTTTTGTTGAGTTTACTTGTTATTTTAACATATGACAAAATCAGTTATTTCAGAAAAGGAGACCTAGAAAACACTGAGGCCCAAGAAGATCATAACAACGGCCAGCCATACTGCGGTTGCGGTTTACATCCTTGAGCAATTTCCTGTGTCTGGGGTGTGAGTCCCTGCTGAGCTGCTGTCACTAGGATCTGTCACAAATGAAGATATCATACACTTGCCTCAGAGGTCACAAATAATGTGATCTAGTGGTACAAGTATACCAGTGGTACAACATTTCTCATGACATCATGAGGAATGATGTGTCATAAGAAATGTTGGTATTGACATTAGCTTTCCATGTTACAAAATAGAAACAGGATTTTTATACACATACATGTCTCTTATCAACAGACTCTGCATTATTAGACAAAAATAACTTAAATAAACTCAAAATGCAGGTTTGAAATGATCATTTTGTCCAGGTCAAACAAGCACCATTAGCCCTATTTGAAACAATTAGCACATTCCCAAAGCACTCCGAAAAATAAGGAACTTTTTTTTTGTTTGTTACATCCAGCGGAAGTTTAAATTGATTGTTTGTCATGGTAGTGATTTTAGTGATGCCATCCAGAATTCCCCCCCCAAAAAATGTAGGTGGCCAACGATGCTAAAACTGGTTGGCATGCGATTCAAAGTTTCATCTTATAATTTAAAGGTGGAGTTTATTGTTTTGTGTGCTGGGTTCGGTGGATGTTTTCAGAAATTCTAATCTCATTTGATTATTGTCCAAATTTAAAATACTTTAATACTGTAATTTACAGTGGATTATTTCACGGTCAGTAAAATACAGTTTGAAAATGTCAGAGTGATGACTGTAAAAAAATCTTTTTCAGAGCTGTTTTATGACTGCCTTCGAAGTCAGAAGTTTACTCTCATCAGGATTTCGCTACACCTTCGAAGAATATGGAAACGTCCAGGTGACAATTTCATGATGTAAACTTCTAACAAGTCAATTCACAACATTCAAGTTAAATGGAGGCCCACCGTCAACACATTTTCTCCCTTGAGTACAATTTTAGGATGGTTGCAAGAAATCAGCCAAAATATCAGAAATAGAAATGTGTATCTCCAGCAAGTTTGGTTCGTCATTCGGAACAATCTGCAAATGCCAGAAGGTGCATTTATTTGTTTGAACAATTATACATAAGTATAAACACCAATGGGATGCCCATTAATCATAATATTTGGAAAGGAGATGGGTTCTATCCCAGAGAAAATCACATTTTAGGATGAGATGTGTGTATCAGTCCCAGAACAAAAGCTAAAGGCCCTGAGAAGATGCCGGCTGAAGAAAATTATAATCCATTGTCAATGTGTTCTGCCATAGTGACATCTCGTCATATTGAAAAATCTTACATAACAATCCATACAGTTGAGGGCTTTTTTTTTAGCTGGAGGAACTGGTGCTGCTGACTAAACACATGGCATCACGAGGATAAAAATTTGAAAATACTGAAGCAATATCTGAAGACATCAGCCAGGAGGTTAGTGTCTGGGCACAAGAAGGACTTCCAGATGAATAGTTGTTTTTATAATTTAAGTTGTAGCTTTTAAGATAATGAATTAAGATGTCTAGTCTGTGCCTCAGACAAATGATTTCATATCTATTTTCCACAAAATAATATTGGCTTGGTAATTGCAGCATTACAACTACCTTTCCACAAGGGGGCAATGCTGTCTTGAGCATAATTCGTTCAATAGTTTGCACATCCATAGGACTTTTGTGAGGTTACCATAGCATAACTTTATAAGTTCTTGGTTTTATATTTGCAGAAAATACCTTTCTCTTATTGTGAAAGGAGATCATAAGCAGTGAACTGGATTCCAAACCAGTATACTTCTATTGTTTGATCATGGTGTCAGTCCGACTAAATGAGTCTGGATGAGTCCAAGCTAAAGACTTGAATCCAACCCAGAACACTTGTGAGTCGGAGTGTACGTTAGTGTAACTCTGACATTCTGGTCAGTACCTTCACTTTGTTTGCTCTCCTTCACCCTTTCTTTTCCCACTCCCTCCCTAGACAGGATGTTTGTGTCTCAGCGGAGTAGCAGCAGACAGCGAACCATAGGAAAGCTGATGATCAGATAGGGTGGTTGTGAAGCACCCAGCTTTCCCAGCGATGTGAAAGATTAACTAGGATTTAGGACTTCCATTTGGATTGGCCCCCCTACACAGGGGGGCCAGCAAAACAACACGAGGCCACTAGGCCACAGTGACCCAAACAGCGAGTCCCCCTCCCCATCCCCTGTCATGTCGAACTGCCATTTTCAACCTAACATCCTATATAAACAAGGCTCTAATTGTGAGAAAAAAAGAAATGACTCAGAAATGGAACGACGTCGTCCACGGAGAAGGAAATGACCAAAGTGACCCACTTCTTATCTGAAACAGACACTGGCCAACATGTTTGAGTAATGATGCATCAATTGTCAGCGAGGCGTTATCGAGGCTGATGCCGTTATTACTTGCCAAGAAATTCAGGCAACAAGAATTATTATGCTAGCAGGTGATATAATGAGACTCGAGAGGATTGTGTTTCCATGTATTGTAATGCTTTTCATGTGGGCTCGTGGAAGTTAGCGTTAGATTCCTGGCTGTGGGCAGAGGCCTGTGCAGCACAGGATGTGTTTAACGTCAAAGAAACCTGAAGACGTACACCTAGAAGAGGAGAAATGAAGAAATCAGCATAGGCGTAGTTTAAATAAACAAGTTATTGTTATATTATTGTGCCTTGTAAATAAATTTTCTAACATTGCAATCAAAATATGTATTTTTATCTGTTTTTTCATGGGAGATGGAAGGAAAAATGCTTTACGTTTAATTTATTTTCATAGATAAGAATCTGAAAAGTGTGGCAAGCATTTCCAAGTTTTATGGTGTATCCTATTTTCCGGATTAGATGTCATATGTTTATTTTTTTATTTTTAATTTGTTTTCAAAGTTTTGCTGGCCCCTGTACAACTTGTTTTCCTCTTTGTGACACATTTATCCACTTTTGCATTAAGTTTTAATTCATACTGATGAACATGAGCCATGGAGTAAACTTTACCGTTGCAGTTGAGAGGAAAGTTAATTGTGGGCAGCAAGGAACATGGCCGGAGCTCGTGGAATAAAACCTCATATGGTACTTAAAGAGCATACTATAAGGAGAGGCTTGTGTCTCAATGTCCTAGAAGTTGCCAGGCAGATTAATTTAAATTACTTTCCAGGCAGACCTTCTTGGTGTTACTTCATGCAACGTAACCTCCTCTACATCACTCCAGATTTACCCTGCATGCTCCTCAACTCAGAAACTGCCAGAAAACTTCCAAGTCAAAGTCGATAACTTTCCATGAGTGTGTTGAAAAGCAGGTAAATGAGCACAGCGTGTCACCACTGGGTCATGTCACATATCATTTTTCCATAGCGGTTGAATTTGTCCGGTAGACAGTTTGTGGCACCTGAACTGTGGATTTCTGCTCCTCCAGAGTAAACTTTGGTATCTTGGCTACTTTTCTGACTGATGCTCTCCTTGCATCAGTCTAGATGGAAGGCTATGTGTTATTACCGTTGTGCCATTCTCCTACTGCTTTGGGGTAAAGGATTCGGCAGTATTTCATAAGTAAAAACTTGGTCATTTTGTTTTATAGTCTAACCGTTTTATATCCTAACCTTGACAGAAAACTTTTATCTTTATACTGAGAATAACAATAATAACACACATATGTTGGTTCCAAGTACAAATTAGAGTACTTTTGAAGGCAGTTTGTGGGACTGGATTTTATTTCAGAAGATTTAACTGAGTACAAAAACACCCAAAGTTAAAAAAAATAAAAACTAAAAACTGAGAACCATAAACCCTTTTCCTTCCAATTTACCGTTGCATGTTAGATTGTGTGTTTCTATTTCAGGAAATCACAAAAAAAAACAACAACAAAAAAAAAACACATCAGCTGTTTTTGCCAAGTCCTTGTTGTAAATAACAGGTTAGGTAAAGGTTAAATAAATAAAATAAATGACATTTTTTTGCAAGGGGCTGTGAAAAAGTCCCAACGACTCCTCACCTTTTATTATTTCGTATTTTCACAATAACTCAAAGTAAATTGAAAACGCTTTGAGTGGAAAAGACATGTTTACTCCAAACTTTGCGCGTGCCCTCTTTTTCTCGTTATCGTGAAATATTTCTGAACAAGAAGTTTTTATAGAAACTGTGGAGGGCACTTCCTGTGAGACGCAACACACTGTAATAAAAACACAGGAGTGGAAAGATGTGTGCAGCTCTGCCCTGTCCTGTTTTAGACTCCCTCCACCCTCCAAGCCCTCCATATCACTCCCTGTTCTCTGTAAATTCCCCGGCCAAGCCGCTGGTTTCCTCAACCAATACCATTTTTGGGCCTAGTTTGCTTCAAAAGTAGCCGACGAGTGGAAATGGCATTAAAACATATTCAGCTAACTCAGAGTAAACATGCCACAAGGCTGTCTAAAGGATCAAAGAAGGTAAAAGAAGAACCTTAAAAGTGTGTCCAATTCCCCTCACACAGCCGACTTTCTGTTGGTAGGATTTCCTTGCAGTGATGGCTTTTTTTTTTTTCTTTCAAACCTCATACAAGAGCCTGAGTGTGAATTAAGCCTGTAAGTGGTATAATTAAGAAAGTAACTGACTCTAAGACACATGAGCCTTTCACATCGAAGACTCGCCGGTGAGTGTACACACATGTGCCATAGACGCAGCAGACAAACAGCCTTCTGTTCACATCCAGAGTTAACCTGCAATCATAACTCACCTCATTTCACCACCATACAGTCATAAAGGGCTGGATACAGTGTCACAAATATAACACAGGTTCACAGGGTCTCGGTCCTTTAAATTATCAAGATTTAAACGGATGAAGTACAAGCTCTTTGCACAGTACCGGAAGTATAATTTAACAAGATGAGTTCCCAAAAATCAGCTTCTTTACAAGGAGGTAATTTAGATGATTTTCCTTGAACCCAGCTCATGTTTCATTCCCAACAGAAATGTTGGCGCTCGTAAACGCTCCAAATCGGCTTGTAATATCTGCAAGTGCCTTTGTGGAGACAGTCTCATGGCGGTTGGCAGCAAGTCCACCGAGAGGTCATGTCTTTATCTTTTGGTCCTCATCCACAAAAAACAGTTCAGCAGGGTGAGGGCTGCAAGGCAGGAGAATGGATTCCAGCAGGCGCAACAGCTCTGGAAAATACACCCTTCACAATGTTTTTCTTCACTCCATCTCCTTTGCTTGTTTTTCTGATAGAGTGGTCAAGCTGATAACTAGGATCAAACTGTTCCTCAAGGATTAAATACGTAAGACAGACTCAAAAATAAATCCACAAGATTAGAGTCTTTTCTCCCTCATCATTTATAACATTTCAGTTGGTATAAATATCATTTCGAGGAGCCAGATTATGCTTAAGCAGCTTGAGAATCACGGCTTGAAAAAGTGATGGCTGTGTCTGATATTTATATTCACTTTCCTGTAAGAATGGTTTGATTGTTTTGTTAAAGACTCCGGGGAAAATGGCTGGACGTCCAAGGCGAGGGCACTTTTTGTAAGCGCTCATGTGTGTGTGTGTGCATGTGTGTGTGCAAATGTCAGGTTTACTTTAGCTCTTTCAGAGATGCTGGAGCAATACTAGGCTTGTGGTGGACCAGTGCAAACACAAAGCTGTTGGAAACAATGATTTCACAAAGCAGGCAAGGCTGGCGGCCTGTTTCATTTATTTTCACACCACATTCCCTCTGTTTAACCTTTGACAAGGTCTTCCACCTCCTATCCTTCCCCTTGTTCCCCTCACACTCCATCAATAAACAAACCATAAACCTCACAGCAACTCTTTCTCATCAAGCGTTGAAGTATGTTGCTGTTGCACCACCAGAGGTCCCACCGTGTAGTCACAGATGAGAGAGCAGGACACGTGGGAGGCGGCGCTGACTGTTATGATCTTAGCGCTGTGGTGGATCATAGCGTTTCAAACCTATAAACACAGGTGGGTTACGGTTCTGCAGGCCATGAAATCAAATATGTGCCTGCATATGTTGCGTGTGTGTGTCTTGCTGTGTGTATAAATCACCAGACGACGTGCGGCACCATATGCCCAGCAGACGCTGAGGACCTTGGAAACATATTGCGTCGACAGTAGCCCTGTGTGCTTTTATTCCATGATTAACTGGATGCCACAACATGCATGCTCTTTTAGATACATGCAGCTCCTCAGGAATTTGGTTTAGTATAAATCCAATACAATGTAAAGGCTTCCGCTGCATGGCATGTCTTTCAACTGGCTTATTCATTTTGATATCAAGTTTATGCATTCAAAAAATATATATTTTCTGGACTGCAGACACTTTTTCACAAAAAAAAAATTTTGACAAATTGTGTTTTTTGAGAAACCCCCCCCCCCCCACAAAAAAAAACAAAAAAAAAAACTAATCTTTATTACAGTTCCAAAACTTTTCCTTTAAATCAGTTTCATGAGTTACAGGGCAGCTATCAGTTACAGCTTCATCTTTTTAATGCGGTTTGGCATCACAATAACGTTCCCTTAGTTATTTTCATGTCTGAAATAGAGAAATTTGTGAAATAGATAATAAGTAAGGTAATAAGATACATACCACGCTAAAAGACAAATAAATAAATAAAAGAAAGTGGCTGAATGTTAGTGACAATTAATTACGTCAAATATTGAGTATCAAATTTGGGCAGCAGTGCACAACTCAAGACAAAGGCTAAAACCTAGCTAACTGGCACCCTGTCTGGGGATTTAAAAGCTGTTACTGGAAAGGATCTTCTTCTTGAAAATCACCACAGTGGATAATAACTATTTTTGTATTTTGTTAAGAATAAATAAAAGTACTTGGTCTAAAATGCGGTTTAAGCTTAGATTTATAATTAAAA
>NW_015112874.1:395580-453567 GCF_001443285.1 Poecilia latipinna | reverse complement strand
TATGTATGTAAAGCAATATTTTAACTAAATTTAAAGCAGCATCAAGGTGTGGAATATGACTCAAATGAGAAAATGTATGTATATTTATATATCTATGTATCTATGTCTATGTTCATTGGCTTGAATGTGTTGTTTTGTTTGTACGCTGTCAGTTTTGGCCAGGTCTCTCTTGGAAAAGAGATCTTTTTTGATCTAAATGGGACATACCTGGCTAAATAAAGGTCATTGCTCTTATTCCTATTATCAAATCAGTCCCAACATGAGGGTTATTTGTTTTAGAAACAAAGGCAGAAATCATTTTTTTAAATAAATCTACCCCATAGATTTTACCTAAAATATGTCTGACTTGCAAGCTTTGCCTGGAATACAATTTGATTGGTTTAAATGGCGGGACTGTCTAGGCTCCCAGTCAGATGTCACTGTGGCCCTGACTAATGAGATGTGAAGTGTGTTTTGTCAGCCTTTATTTAAACCTGCATGTCTCTGGAGCCTGGGAGCTTTAGGGTGTCAGAGTCTGATGGTCGGCACGTCTCACTGTTGTTACTGGATGAGCAGCCACCCACTGGTCTTTACTACCTCTGCAGATCTCTATCAAGCTTTTCTTATTGTGAGGCATCGCTGTGTAAAACATGACCATGGAGATTACTGATAGTCAGAGGCCGTCAAACAGGCTCGTCGCCATTCACCGGGTAATTCATTCACAAACGAGCATCGTTTGATTCAAAACAGCTCCCACACCAAGGCTACGCATGAGCATGTAAAGCGTTATACAAGCACAGGCCATTTACCATGAGAACATACTCCAACTCTTCTGTACTGTGGGACAGAGGAAAAGAAAGCCCAGTGTTTATCTTCTAACATTCTTGTTTATAATTTCCTAGAAAAAAAAAAAAAAAAAAACACTTGATGCACTTGTACTTTGGGGGAATTAAATATTGTGGCAAATTTTCACACAGACACACCTTAAATAGCTTTGGTAAATGTCTAAAATAAATATAGGATTTTAAAGTGATATTGAAAGGTAAAAAGGTTAAAAGTGATATCTGTTGTTTTTAAGTATTTATGTCCTTTTATATATATTTATGATCAATCTGTCTTTTAGTCCAACATTATTTAAGCCAACAAATCATGTCTTTCTCTATCACACATTTATGTAGTTTACATTTGTTCACAACCAGCAACCCTCCCGACCCCATTAAGGGACAAGGGTATACAGAAAATGGATGGATGGATGGATGGATGGATGGATGGATGGATGGATGGATGGATGGATGGGCATTTGTTCACATATTCAAACAATATTATTTAGGCGGTGGTTAAAAAAAAGAAAAACTTCATATGAGCATAAAAGTCCAAAGTCCTCAATGTTTTTCTTTATATTTCAATTTATAGATGGCACAAGTCCATAAGGGTTTGTGCACACTGCCCACAATGTGAGTCATGTGTACTGCATTTCCAGCTTACATCAGACTTTAATGACGCATGTTTAACTTTATTTTATTATTTGCAGCAGCTGTACAGTGGTGCAGTTGGTAGAGCTGTTGCCTTGCAGCAAGAAGGTTCTGGGTTCGATTCTTGGCCCCAGTCTTTCTGCATGGAGTTTGCATGTTCTGCATGTGTGGGTTTTCTCTGGGTACTCTGGTTTCCTCCCACAGTCCAAAGACATGACTGTCTAAATTGTTACTAGGTGTGTGCATGGTTGTGTGTCTCTGTGTTGCCCTGCGACAGACCGGACCCTGCCTCTCACCTGGAACGTTAGCTGGAGATAGCCACCAGCACCCCTCCTGACCCCACTAAGGGACAAGGGTGTAAGGAAAATAGATGGATTATTCACAGCTGAGCCAACATGGAGTTCTTGAACAGTAGATGTTACATACTAACCACAGCACATTAGGATTTTTCTAAGTAAACAGTTTGTCTAAATGTGATTATTTTTGTCAGTCTAAAGGCCATAAATATAGGTATTTACAATCAGTCTAGTGATGCAATCTATTTGTAGTCAAAAGCTTTAACTTCCTCTTCATCCAGGCATCAGAATCCGAGAGTTTACTTTTTCCTTCCTCTTCAAATGCTATTTTTTTTTTTGTTGCAGATAGTCCCATACATAAAGGCAATTATTTGCTGCTTTGCCCTCTCAAATGGTATGCATCAAATGTAATCGTCTTTCGGGTGAGAGCAAGCTCAGTTGTCATTGATATTTCATGTGCATGCAAGAATGCGCATGAAATATCAATGTGCATTCTTGCTCATTGATGTTTTCCCCAAGCCTATATAACTTTTAATATGACACACAAAAGGATTACATACTTATATTTGTTGCATTGCTTGGGTTGGGTATGAGGAATATCCTTACTCTGAAAATTTGTTTGACTGCTGCTACTTAAATAGAAGCAGATTTCTTCACTTTGGAGCTCACGTCCAAGTCAGTTCAAGTTATTTGGACTGCGTCGTGCCAAAAAACAAACATCTCAAAGCTCTTTACAAGACAAACAGATCCAGTGTCTAAGCAAAAATAAATGCTCAAGTATGTCCAATCATACAGATTCAAAATCAGTTACATACATTTTAAATATATTTGACTTATAAAAGAATGTAGTTATGCTATTTGCTAAATGTTTTCTATTGTACTTGTGAAAGATCTACACCTGATCGTAAGTGTTGCTCAATACTAAACTATTTATTAGCCCAGATGTTGCTTCAGTCATGTTAGAATGGGTATAATGCAAATAAATACCTAACTTTTAGTTTTGTACTATTATATTTAATCTCCCTTTGGGATTAATAAAGTATTTTTCTTTCCCTTGCAGTCGCATTTCTGGGAATTCACCTTCAGTGCACTAACATAGGCAAGTTTATTCTATCAAAGTCTGCAATAATGAAGAAATAATGACATAATTTGACCATATATAATGTAATCAGACCCTAGCCAGTGTGAAACATTTTCCACAACAAACTATTTTTTTTTTCCTTTAGTTAGAAATCATGAGAGAAGAGAAGACTGCTTCGGTTTTGGTACCTTCTAACCATTAGATTAAGATTCAAGGAAAAATCAATCTGATTGATACTAATCAGTTGAGTAATTGACTAAAAGGTAAAATATCAACTGCTTATGATCACATCATAGAGCCCTACATCTAAACACTATAGTTGCTGGAAGTTTGTTTCTGCTTCTGCACACAGCTTTAGCACATTTTCCAATTGGCAAACATGAAACAAAGTTTAGAAATATAAAATAGTTAGGAGTTAAAGGATGAGAGTAGCATTGAAAATCGAGGTTGGATCAACCTGTTTGTTTCAGATAAACAACAGATCCCTGTCATGTTATTGTTGCTTATTCTTAGAGCTGGCAGTGGTGGTTTTGGAGAGAAAGTCGGGACTCGGAAAGTTTGACTGAGCCGGACTTGGAGGCTGGTGTCTAATTGAAGTTGCTGAAACATGTGCCTTCATAGTTCAGTGCAGAAGACAAGTCTCTCATACAACATCTAACTTCTAAAAATAGCCAGCATAGATGCTTGGGAAAGGATGCATAATAGCCCGTCTACTCAGTGTGCCTTAAATGTCTTTGGATTTGCCTTCAGTAAAATAATTATTGTGTTAAGGGAACTTGAAAACACAAATAAACAAAACCAAGATGTCTTCTCTAAAAAAATCATTTCTGAAGTTGCTGTAGATTCCTTTTGTTTATAACAAAAAAAAAAAATAAAAAAAATAGCTCTCCGTAATGTGACTCTGTTACCAGATTTTACCCCCCAACAAGATATTTAATGCTGGCGCTCTACTTATACAGATGAACACACACACACACACACACACACACACACACACACACACACACACACACACACACACACACACACACACACACACACGGTTCTTTCCCAGACATTAGAGAGGCGGTTCTGAGGAAAAAAAGGGCATGATTGTTTACATAAGCCAGCTCAGAGTTATTTTTAATGTATTTTGGCCAAGAAATGACTTGAAAACTATTTAGAGTTTGAGGCTCTTTTCATAAAGAAAATAAATAACAGCATACAGATCTTGACATTCCAGACTGATTGTGGGAGAAAAACCACGTTGACGCGACAAAGATAAGGGGCCGCAATCAGGCGTTTGGACATGCGGCTGTGTTTTATCACAACTTAAGGTGAAAAGTGGAATACTGGAAAATCTCTCAGCCTTGCCAATTTCCTAATTGAAATGTGCTTACAAATAGGATGCAGGCCGGCAAAACTCCTCACAGTTCCAGATCCTACCTCATCACACATCCATTTTCAGAGCGAGAAAAGGCAAATTTCCATGTTGAAGCTCTTCATCCCCAACGAGACTAACCTATTTAGATATACATGGGAAATCCCTCCCTCTTCCAGGTTCCATCTGAGCATCGTTTTTGCTACAACTTGTCGATGAATCCCGATAAAGACGTTATCTGGAGGAAGCAGCACGGCCGTCCCTGCACCCACTGCCTGTGCGGCGGTTTGTGTGACATGCAGTCACCTTGTGTCTTAAAAGATTTCAGACGGCTGCTGATAACCCGGCAGCAGCACCTCGGCCCTACAGATAAAACCATCAGGCCTCAGCTTCACTCGCCACCTCCTGCAATGAGGTAAGAAGCTCCATTTAACAGAGAACGTGAAGGTACTGGAGATTCAGATAACGTTGAGTCACTTTGTTGTAGTATTTTATTCTTGGTGCTGTGTAGCTCCAATGAAATAAATTTAAAATCAAGGAGAGTGAAACCTACTGATAAACATTAGCCTCAGGACCCTGCGTGGTAATATAAACAAGTACACACACACATACACACACACAGGACATAAGGATGCCATACATTTAAGGTATGGCATCCTTAAATCTAAACTAATTACGAAGATGCAGGGAATTGGCTGAATGTTGCTAAACGAAACCCTATTAACAATAATGACGAAGAATTAAAATAAAGAAACATAAAATGGTCAAAGCAAATAATCATAATACAAGTAAGTACATGCTAGTTCTCTTTAAAGCACAATCCATCCTGATTAGAGGCTGTGAACATCCAAACAGAGTCAGTAATAATCACTGTTTTAACGCTCTGGCCACCTTAAAGTGATCTGGGATGATGCTCACAGTAAATTTGCAAATGATAGTAAAATCAATGCTGCAGCTTGCAATCAGCCAGTGGTCACATTGGGCTGCGGGATTAATATTCTGTATGGAACTGCGATCAGAGCTTTGTGACGATCACTCCAAAATGTTGATTTTGTTGTCTTAGAGCTAATTTGAAGCTAATATGTTAAGCTGTTGCTGTAATAATGTTTTTTTTCCTCACGATGCCATTTAATGTACCTGTCAGTTCAGGAAGACACAACATGATGACCTTAGGCTTCGTGTCTGTCCCACAACCTCCAATATGTCATTAGAGTCAAAAAACGAGACGTCTTCAGAAGTTAGGTTCTTTGTCCCAGCTGAGTGACTACCAGGCTTCTGCAGCACTTAATTGTATGCTGAGGAGGCAATGCATTCATTTGATTCAGGTGTGCTGGTGCAGGGATTACATCTAAAACATGAAGGACATTGTCCAAATTGGTCCGTCGTCCATAAAAAGGGAATTTAAGATGTTTCTGTGTGTCTGATGGCTGATGCACCACCGTTTTTTTTAATGCTGAGGGTAAAAATCAGGGGATGGGTGAGGGTTGAGGCCTTTCTTTTCCATTTACCACAGTTCTTGTTCTTTTCCCACTGCACTTTGCATTCCTGAACATCTTACTCACCATTAGAGTGTGCGTCAGCATGCCCTGCCTCCCCAGTCCTGCAGCTCATATGCACACATGTACAGTACAGGGCATTATTGGTGTAACTGTTACAGAAACTTTGATACAAGGTCAGTTTTTCCCTCCTCTGGTCCATCTTTTTTTTTTTCTTTAACTGAGCATCAAACATCCAGAAGTTCTGGGTCCAGCTCCTAAAAAAATACATTTGAGGCTTTTGGGAGTGTATTTATGCTGTTATAAATGGGCTGTCAGAGTGTCAGGGTTAGGTCAACAGCTCTGAGGGTTATTCATTAATCAGCACCAGCCTGATTTAGGTGGGCTAAGCTGCCTGGGACCCTTCAAAGTGTGATGCCACAAGGAAGAAGAGGTCAGAAAAACCTGCTAGCTCTTTTTTTTTGCTCTCACCATCCTCGCTTCTTTTTCACCAATATTTGTTACGTCTGATATCAATCAGCACTGTCATCAATCACAAGCTCTTTTCAATGAAGCAGCAACAACAAACAGAAAACATGTAATTGATGGAGAAGTGCAAAAATATAAGCACTTTGTCAGGAGTAGAAAATACAAAAACTAAATAAACCTTTCTCGCTCTTTCCAAACAACTCATATATGGGTTGCGATATTTTTTTTAGTTTCGTTTTCTCAGGCATCACGAGTTATCAGAACCACCATCTGTGAGTTTTGGAAGCTTTATTTTGTGCTTTTTCTGATGCCTTTTTTATTGTGCAGCTGCTGTCATTCTAGCTCAAATTTTGTCAAAATGTACAAGTTTAGACTTCTAATTCTTATCAGGCACAACTAAAGCATCCAATTTGTTCTTCAAAAAACAGATTGTTCAAGAAACGGTGGAGCAGGACAGATGTTGAAAATGTGATTTCTTTAAAACGACTTGTGGTTTATGTTTAGACTGAGAGAACCTTCCTGGCTGCAAATGCTGTCAAATAGTCTGAGTATTTAAAAATGATGACAGGAAGTTGGAAGGGTTTTATATGTTGCAATAGCTGCACTCTAACTGGTTTCACAACAACAGACTATATGTGCTGAAACAAAGACGTGAGACTTTTTCTCTGCCATTTTATGTTTGTCTTTCCATCACAAGGGTTGGTGTTCATGAGCAAATGGTTTCATAAAATTATCAAATCAAATCTTATTTGCAGCAAGGCATTTCAAAGTGCTCTTACATCATAAAAACACAAAAACACAGTCAGAAACATTACATTTTGTCATCATTACACATCAGATTATTGATTAATGTTTCATGATTATGTCTCAAAAGCAACTCTAAACAGCTGAGTTTTTAATCCAGATTTAAAGGAACTCAGTGTTTTGGCTGTTTTGCAGTTTTCTGGAAGTTTGTTCCAGGTTTGTGTTCATGGAAGCTGAATGCTGCTTCTCCATGTTTGGTCATCAGATTGGCTGTAATGAGTCTGTCATCTCTGGCAGGACACCTTTTGTTTCCCGGTGAGGAAACTAATTCACCAAGCAGTTTCCTCATCATTTCCAACGGTGTGATCAACACAAACGACACCTCACTTTGACTGCATCGCTAAAACAGAGTTGCTTGGTTCACGTATTAAATGTGTTCCTGATGTCAACAAATCAACCAAATCTGATAAAACACCTGGTTTTTGTGTGATCTTGTGTGTGCATGTTTTATATTTTCATTTCACATTTATGTTGGCAGTGGTCATGTAGCGAACTTTGACTGTTCTGATAGGTGGTCTGACATCTTTCGGCTCCAGTGAATGTTTTGATCTCCGTTTAAGAGGAACACTCCCTCAATATCACATTCTCTTTTAAAAGGTGATTTTCCTGCTGACTTTTAACAAATGCACAATATGTCTCTTCCTTTCTTCCACATCTTCCCACCCGATGAATTGGATTTGTCCAACTGGAGGGGATTCAAACACCTGCTATCACGTAGTTCAATAAGCAGCGTGTCGACAGTCACACTGCCTAAAAAGAGCAGTAGGAACTCTCAGCTACCAGAGTGTCATTAGTAGTTTCTGTAAACAGTTCTCCTTATCATAATGCTTCCAGTTACTCCTTGTTGCGCATTCTCCGTTACTCAACTTCATTCTACAATAAGTAGAACTGGGAGTTATGGGAGTTGGAACTGGCTCAGCTCCCACAAGGGTCCATCGCTCACCCTAAGAGCAAAACTCTGCTTACCTCTCATGTTACACCACCGCTGAGATTAGTTATCAATATGACAACTTACCAATAAACATTTTGCGCCCACATTAAGCTCCCAAGTAACCACTACTACCAATCAACAAGTAAGAATTATTCCTCGTTATCTCATCATACTTCTACGTCTTCAGATGTTCACTATACCTCAAATCAAGCTGCAGCTATTCAAAACTTTACAGTTTGATAAATATCAGCATCATACGCTTGATGTTTTAGTGAATCCACACCAAAACTTTTACAACATGACACCGGTGACCTGCTATCCCCCCCTCACCCCCCCCCTTTTTTTTTTACAGATGACTTTGTTTCAAACAGTACATAAAAGGACAAAAAAGGAATAACTCATCTCCTCCCATCCTTTTCATTTGGCTCCAATGCAAGAGGTCAGACCTATCTCACACTGTAAAGTACCAAAGGGACCAAGAAATCTTTTATTTAAACTACAAACAAAACAATGACTCAACATATCACAGGAAAAAAAAGAAAGAAAGAAAACGTGGATTCCAACTTCTTAGGTTATGAGTGGAGAAGATAAAGCTCTTGGAGGAGCCAAGAGAAACATGCTGAATGTAAGAAAAAAAAACATGGTCAGGAAAAATATTTGTATTTTATTACACTTTTTTGTCTCCTTTTTCTAATAAACAAAGACCAAATGGTACCTTAAAAATTTGGTGATTTTTTTTTTTTTTTTTTTTTTTTTTTAGGATGCCTGACAATTTGATTTCATTTGATTTGAGTTTTTGACTTTCTGAGTGAATGGCCGCTCATTCAAAAATTAAGAAAGGACAGTTTAATAACATTTTTTGAGTTGGGGCAACTTTAAATTCTGGTTTGATCTGGCTCTTGTTAAAATGTTTGACAAAGCAACAAATGATTTTTTTTATTAATTATTTAAAATTGGATAAAACCTTTAAAGAAATCTACATTTATTGTAGGATACTAATAATCCATTAGGCAAGCTTGAGAAAAGCCAGTCTCTTTAGAAAAGCTCTAAAATGACTCAATCCAAACTTTGAAAGTCAGTTTAAGTAAATTCATATAACATATGACCTGTTTACCTGCAGTTTATGCTACAAAAACAAAAAAACAAAAAAAAATGGTGAACCCTCCAGGTAATTCCGCACCCTGGGGAGAGAGCCATATTGCCTACATCAAAAATTGCTGCAAAACTTTATGAATAATTTATGAATCCACTGACACGAACAAACAGATGAAATTATTGGTTATATAAAGTCATTCAGACCGAAATTACCAGAGTGCAAAATGCCCGAGGGGCATATGTGTTGGGACAAGTGTGGTGGCAATAACATGGCATAGTAATAACTTGTTCTCTGGTTAAGCTAAGCAATTATTCAAGATCCTTTTATTTTGAGAATCAACAGAATGACCATGACCAAATACGTAACCACAGTTTGGCACATCTCTTTCAAAACAGTTCATTTTGACACGCAGAGTGTTTGTACCTCCTGACTCACAACTGAAAGGAATAAACATTTCAGGGAAGATCCCGCCTCAGCTGGAGCAGCGAGGAAGAGGAGGAGGAGGAGGGTGTGCTGAGTTATCCAGACTGAGAAGTCGCTGTACGCAAAGGGAAACAGAAAACTTCCACAAGAGGATTCACTCTGGATCTTTTCGGGATAATAATGAACTATACGACGCTCGTGTGTGCACAAGTTCAAAATACGGACTTTTGACTTCACTTTGGACCGGAGCCACGTTTTAAAATTTACTGCAGTTCGCACAGACATTCTGCAAATCTCGCTGCTCTACTGCGATTTAGGCATTTAGAAAGGTAAGGTTGTTCCCGAAAAATAAAGCCTGATAGTGGAATAAATAAATAAATGTTTATATGCTGTGATGTGTGACTATATTATCTGAGCGCACTTCTGGAAAACTTTGGACACGTTCTTAAAGATGTGGTGTTTTTCTCCCCAAGAGAAAAACCTGTTTTGAACAGTTTTTTTATTTTTTTCCCCACCACGCTGATTTAGC
Source organism: Poecilia latipinna (assembly GCF_001443285.1). Lineage (NCBI taxonomy): Eukaryota > Metazoa > Chordata > Actinopteri > Cyprinodontiformes > Poeciliidae > Poecilia > Poecilia latipinna. The sequence continues at coordinate 443,632 of NW_015112874.1, read as the reverse complement.
TTCAATAATAATTTATTAATTTAATGTAACATAAAATAGATAAAAAAAAATAACAAAGTGAGGATATTTGATGCTGCTTGTGTCTCCTTTTTCAGCTTTTTAGGTCAGACTTGTTTAGATTTTAATGACTCTCACACCTAAGCTGCATTGGTTAAAATATTAAATTTCTGCAGCAGTAAGGCACTGTTTTCTTAAATTAATCCCTTCACACTCCTTGTCCAATTGAATGGATATGTTATTTTTCTGGGCTTAAACAGAACTATATATATATATATATATATATATATATATATATATATATATATATATATATATATATATATATATATATATAGAGAGAGAGAGAGAGAGAGAGAGAGAGAGAGAGAGAGAGAGAGAGAGGAGTAAGTATCTGTTTTCCATCAAAAATATTAATTCATGTTCATAGTAATATAGAAAAAGTGCTCTCAGTATAATTTGAAGTATTTCTAGTAGAAATGTTTTACAAAGTATCTTCAAATTCTATTTAAATCAGGAGCTTGACCATGTTATCAAATGCTTAATTATTCAGTGTTACTGTCTATAAGCATGTTATGGCCAAGTTGGGATTTAAGAATTATTTTATGCTATTTAATTTTTTTCAGAGATGAAGTATAAACTCTCAAATTTCCCTGACCCAGTTATAGAGAGATAATTAATCTAGGATGCTCGGATTTAGGAAATAAGCCATTGCCCGGTTTTATGAAAGAGTCTCATCGAGAGGTGGTCAAGCTGTACGGCGAATCAATGGGTGATGTTGTCCTGCCAGATCAAATAGTCAATCTGTACCGCACAAAATCTGGGGGGGAGCAGCGGGGGAATCAGTGACCACCAGATGCAGGAAGCCAGACTGCACAGGAAAAACACACTTCTACTGTAACAAATGTAAAATCCACCTGTGCTTCGTCCCACGCTGAAACTGCTTCAAGGTTTCTCTCAAAAAGTTAGACTACATGAAAATACCCATAAAGCTGATGCTTTGATAACTGTGTCATCCGCTGTTACATGTTTAGCAGTACGGTTCATAAAAGCATGCCAGTGCATTTAAAAGTTCAATTATACATGAATAAAGACAAAACTAGACTTTGTATGATCTATTCTGACATTTTCACAACAAATATGCAGACATTCAGTTTCAAAGGTTGAGCTCACACCTGATTACTTGTGACATGAAGTCTATATGAAAAGTATAGATTTTGTTACCTGCATTTTAATGACATAATTTAGTCATAATGTCCATTATAATGAATATCAGAAAAGCATATACAAACATGAGGTAGGTTTCCCTGTTATTTATATGATCAAGAGGAGTACAAATGTTTTGGCTCACTAGAAAAACATCAGGTCTGAAGAGTTTTATTGACAGGTTTTCTTTACTTAAATTGATATGTTTTAATAAAAAGGATATTGTAAAAAAAAAACACATAAAAACAACAACTCTGTTTTATGACTAATTTTGGCCTGTTTGGCAGGTCTGTGGTGTGATGGCTGATGTGACACTTCCAGGGTGAGCAGCTCCTGTTTCCAGTGCTGTGACGCCCTCTGCTGTGCGGCCGAGGAAGATTCAGGACTGGGAAAGCCAGGATGGAGAACATTATCAAGGAGGGGATGGACACTGTGATCATCAACCACTACAACCACTCGGGGAAGTTGGACCGACCTCGCAACGGGGGCGTCTGCAAGATGGTGTTCCTGCTAATCATCTGCATGCTCATCATTCTGGAGAACATTATGGTTCTGCTCGCTATCTGGAGGAACAAGCGCTTCCACAGCCGAATGTACTTGCTCATTGGAAACCTGGCGCTGTCTGACCTTCTGGCCGGTGTGGCCTACGTGGTAAATATCTTTACCTCGGGGAGTAAGACCTTCTACCTGACGCCACAGCAATGGCTGGCCAGAGAGGGAAGCATGTTTGTAGCCCTCAGCGCCTCCACCTTCAGCCTCCTGGCCATTGGCATTGAGAGGCATATGACGATGGTGCGTCTGCGGCCCAATGAAACAACCGGACGAGGAAGACTCCTGGTAATGTTGGCAGCATGCTGGGTTGTGTCTGTGCTGCTCGGGGCCCTGCCCAGTCTGGGCTGGAACTGCCTGAACAATCTGGATTCCTGCTCCACAGTTCTGCCACTGTACGCTGAAAGCTACATCGCCTTCTGCATTAGTGTCTTCAGCGCGCTGCTGGTTGCTATCATCATTCTCTACATAAGGATTTACCGTCTGGTGACCTCCAGCGGCCGCAGGGTGAGCAGCCGGCCCTCAGACTGCTCTCTGGTCCTGCTGCGGACGGTTGTGATTGTTCTTGGGGTGTTTGTCGTTTGCTGGACCCCATTGTTCGTTCTGCTCCTGCTCGATGTCGGCTGCAGCCCGCAAAGGTGCGAGGTCCTCTACAAGGTGGACTGGTTCATCGCCCTGGCTGTGCTCAACTCTGCCCTCAATCCTCTGATATACACACTGTCCAGCAGGGAGATGAGAGGAGCTTTCTATAATTTACTTTGCTGCTCTCAAACCACCATGGAGCCATGTGGGTCGCCTGCGTTGGGTAACCCTCCCCTAGGCACCATTATCCCCACACTGGAAAACAGCAGGACCAGTTTGGGTGGAGGTGGAGGCAGTGGCACTGGCAAGTCTGCTCTAAAGAGTCCTGCACCCACAAACTCCGACAATAAACATGCGGATCCTTCTCCCACTACAGTGCTTCACCCGACGGGGCCGGCGGACCTGCTCTCAGCCGTGCTTGTGAAGGCGGGGGCACTGCCGTCCCTCAGCAAGTTCTGAGTGGTGTCACCTAAAAAATAGACTAGTATCAGAGACATTACTTCACTATCAGCCACTTTTGGCTTGTTTACTATTGCTCATGTAGCTTATGAAACTTAGTTCGAACGGAGAAAATCACGACGGTTGCTCAGACTACAATAAAAAAAAAAGCCTTGTAAGCCGCTACTAACACACATGGTTATAAATATCAAAAACCAAAACAGTGAACAAAATATAAGTTTGATTTTCACAGTTCTTAAAGTTAAGTAACATTTCTAACCATCAGATTCAACAGGAAAGTGTCATGCATGTACTGATCCAATCTCTTCATCATGCTTAGTGAACAGGCACAGGTCACAGCACATTTTACTCACTTTTCACAATATTTATTCATCATTTCGTCACGAGCCAGCAGCATTCAAATGGTGGTACTTTTTAAATGTTGTTTAAAGAATTTTTTAGAACATCTGAGTTTTTCATCACTTTTAAATTCTTTACTATTAACTTTTATTGAAGAAGAGGCTTGTATGTATTCCCTACACTGTTACCCTATATGTGTTTTTTGTTTGTTTGTTTCATCCGTTTACTTAAGCCTATTCTCAGAACCTGAGGGCTGTTTCACAAAACCTGGATAGCGGATTAAGCCAGGAGTTTCCAGATATCCTGGCTTAATTAAGCTTAGATTTGGTTTCACAAAAGCAGTAACTCATAAGTTATCATGGTGAAGCTAACCTGCTCCAGACCAGGCTAACAGCCAGGCTTCATAGGTTATAACGTCTTTTTAGTTAAGGATGGTTTCGAAATGTATATTTTGGGCCAATTACGAAACTCAATTGATCCGCTATAACTTGCTACTCTAGCAACAGGGTTTGTATTGAGCACGAAGAAATCTGGTCTCTTGAAGAAATCTGTGGACGCGCATTCACCTGAATAACTTAGGTCTGTCTCGACATGCAGTAGCTCCACCTCCTGAGCCTGGTTTGGTCTTCGTGAAACAGATAAACTGATGGCGCTACATGAAGCCTGACTTTATTTCTTATCCCGGATTTTGTGAAACAGTCCTCTGGAGGTCACTTTCCTGGAAGTTTCGTTAAACGAACTGGGTAATTTCCCAGCTAAGGTTGCATTATGGAGATCACCACCTTTCAAACATGTTGGCTACTTCTTTTAGGTATTTTTACCTAACTTACAATTTTCTACTTTACTAGTGATCTAACTATTAGCTACTTTCCAGGAAAGGTTTCTGGCATGCTCTGGAGAGTAACATCTGCGGTCCTGGTAAGTACTTTATAGGTTTTGGGGAAAGTGTCCAGTAAGTTCCTTTAAAATCCTCTTGAATTACCTGGTAAGCTTCTGGAAAGTATTTGAAAGTAAATGGTAAGTTCATTGAATGTAAGAGCTGTATTATGTAGTTCTACCAACCATTATGGTACTTGGACTTTATTTTACTTTTTTACCTTTATTGTAGTAATTTGTTGTGCACTATGGGCGAGAAAAGTATTGCCAGACTAGCAGCTCCATGAGGCTGTGATGAGTTTTACATACATAAAAAATGTGGATACAATTTTTTTAGATTCCTGACTTATTTTCAGGGGGAACTTGAGGATCTTTAATGCTTACCTTGTCACCAGATGTGTGTACTCCTCCTGCAGTCTGCAAGCAGTATTTTCATAACCACATCTAAAGATACTTGCTTCTCACCAGCACACGCAGAAACCACTCATATATTTATATATATCACTTAACCACTTATGAATGAGAATGTTGGATGTGAATTATTTAATGATAGTAGACTGTTGTGGGTGATGTAGTGTCTGATAAGGCAATAGAAAAACAAATAAAATTCTATTATCTTTTATCAAGTTGATTTTTTTTTTTTTTTACATTTTGCTCTCTCAAGCTGTGTGCGCTCATCTTAGTGAGTTGCCCACACCTTTTTGTTGCCATGTTTCTGGATATTTTCTCATCGGAATTTGATAGAAATTATTTTGAACCGCATGGTTTCCTAACGTCGACTTAAACCTGAACATGACAGTGTTCTTTTATGAAGCTGAAGGTGGCAGCAACAGCACAAACACCAGCTTTTTCGGCCAACTCTTTCCTCTTCCTCCGTTTGGTCCTCCTCATCTTCATTACCTCTATCAATTTCTAAAATTTCAAAGCGCTCCGGTTCAATGTGAAAAGGCTCAAAGACGTTGCGCATCGCTGTTCTAACTGGACGGAGCTAGCACCTCATTTAAGTAACATTTTTAAATCCTGAAAAGCCTACAGTATTATTGCTGTATTGCTTTTACATCTAAAATAAATATTTCTTGAATAACGTCTACTTGATTAATCGTCGATTTAATCTGGGCTTTGAGAATCTCAGTTTAGTTGTATCATGTTTTCCATTCTCAGGCCAGTTTTGTGTAATTACTTTGTGGAAACACCCTGTCGTGTTTTTGCTCTGTTGAGTTAAGGAGGTGAGCGTCCCTTATTTTTCCACCCACTTTGTGCGGGTGGCAGCACCGTGATGCTACCACCATCACACATGACCGTACAAAGTCTCATCCTGACAGCTTTGTCTGAAACTTTGACATCACTGGGTGTGCTAACTGGACAGAGCAAATAGACTATTGCACTGGTTTTTGAAAGCAAGCAAACATTAGTTTCTGGAATGGTTTTAATCTTAAGACTATTGAGAATTTGCAAACTGTGTTTAAAAGTTGGGTCCCTCTATCAAAATCTTTCTATTTAAAGGAACTGCACCAAAAAGCTTTTGGTCATTCTGCAACTTACCAAAAGGCATTTCAATCATATTTTGGTGGCGGTATATATTTATATTTGAATTATAGGTTTTATTTTTAATTTTTACCCTTCGGAAGTTAGAGAAAACCCAAATGTAAATTTAAAATTGTGCACTTAAATCTTTTTTTTTTCTTTTTAATCAAAGTCGTTAGTTCTTAAGTACTTTCGCCCAGGAAATAAAAGCGTTTTAAATTCAAAGTCCAAAATGAATATGCAGGTAAACTTCTCAGTGGCGCTGCAGATGTTAGCTCATACTAATGCACCTCATGAAAACTTAGACGAAACATCAGTCATGTATATTATTATAGAAATTATTCAGCTTCATTAATTGCTTCCCAGTAGGAGGAGAAAAAAAAAAACTCATTAGATCTAACCTTCTGCACTCCTTTATGAAACATCCTAATGTAAAACTGATTGATGCTCTCATATTGCCTTTCATTGCCAGACCGGGGTCAGACAGGAATGAATAATGCAGAGAAATTCCTGATATTATTACTGGCAGTTTCCAGACAGTCAGGCCACTTATTAATTAGTCATGAAGGCGATATTTCATGAAACCACCTCGAAGGAAATATGTGCCGTCATCGATTAAATTCATTTGAGCTCATTCACAGGTTAAATGATTCAGTGATGTGAAAGAATTTCTTAAAAGAGCATCACATCAAAAATCCATTGAAAGATTCAGCTTTTTATTTTTTTTTTTACTAAAATTCAGCAAAAAAAAAAAAAAAGAAAAAAGAAAAACATCCAGCTTCACTGAAGGTTGGATTAAACTGAACTGATCAGAGAGCTGATTAGGAAAGAGTCTGCTGCACACAGCACGATGCGCTGTGAAGATCAGACAGAGCCGACAGACTGGCATTTCATGCTCACCTCCACTAAAGGATGTGTCTCGGCTCCGCACCTCCGATACTGATGAGAAACGACAGCGAGGATGCAACACCAGCAGAGCATTTCCAGCTTAAAGGTCACTGACTTCTTCCTGTCAGAAATGTTTGAACACTCTTTCCCGAATCAACCAGGGAGGACGGCGGCCTCGTGTCACGCAGAGCATTTGAAAATACCAAAATGCTGAACAGAGTCGATTCGTGGCCATTAAATCCATCATTTCCTGCTTTCTTCTTTATTAGTTTTTTTTTCCTTGCCAATGAACTCTTTATTAATAACTTTGTGGTTATTATTGTTTAAACAATATAAGAAAAATTGATACATTTCAGGTTTAGGAATTGTTTTAGTGAACTTTTTTTTTTCTTTTTTTTTAAGCAAATTCATCAAAAAAAAAAAAGCACACAAAATATGGATTGTTAAGTTTAGTTTTTTCCTGTAAAAAATATATATTTTAAAAGATGGCATCAGAAAACATCCACTCCTGCCTCGATTAATCATCCATGATCAGATTCTGGGGGTACCTGGAGAATCCCAAACATCCCTCTCCTCTCAAAACACTCTCCAGATCTTTCTTAGGTTAATCTCTCAGAGGTAAATTTATCTCCTGATTTATCTCCTCCCGTTTCCAGTGAGGTCAAGAGGGTGGCCTCTTACATGCTTTACTTTTGTAGTTTTGCTTTTTGTCTTGGTATTCAAAATTGAATCAAATTCTAAATGTCAGCTGAGTTAAGGTCTAGGACCTGAGGAGTCACACAGCATGTGACTTACCAGCATAAAAGAGATCATCTCTGTCATGCATGTTTTATCAACGTCTTTGTATCACACAGGAAAATGCCATCTGGAAAATGTCTAATATGTCTTTCCAACAAAAGAAGCATATGATTCGTCTTATTATAGTGAATGACCTAAAGACAAAAAACTGAAAATACGCAGCGTACGTATTTTTTTAATAGAACAATTCTTTGACATTGATGTTTATTCTGTCATAGTTTAAAATTCAAATTTATCCAAGACCTGTGGTGAACTTTGCGCTGAATGTTTGTAAAGATAAAGGCATGAATTGAAAGTCAAAGATGAGAGGAAGTGTTAATTAAACCTAAATGTTATATTTTTGTATCCCATAATAATTTTTGTTTCCTAAATCAGACAATTTGTTTCCTTTCATTAGCAGAAACATTTTGGTTCTCTGTATCTTATTTGTGTCTATCCTCATAATTATTGCTTTCCGGTCAAAGGTTCTTTTGCCTACTGTAAATTTTAATCCCTGGACTTTATTTGTGCTGTCTTGGATCGCTCCTTTTTACAGAAACTCTCTAAATCCGTCAGGTTACTTATCTGGTACTTGGCAATTCAAAGCTTCGGCTCCATCCACAGACCTATAAATGTGCCTTCTGTAGCAGCAAACTGGAAGATTACGGTCCCTCATGGAAAAGCCTGTTTACCTGGGCTAATCCCTGAACTCTCTCATCATCATCCTCACACTATGAGGGATTTTCTTTCATGGGGCTCCAGACCAAAGGAGTAATGTGGGTCAATTTATGCATTCGTCATTTCTGAATTATCACACTAACATTTGCCACAAAGTGTCTTGTTTGAAATCTTGTGGAGGTTTTTCCCCCATATTTCCTCTCTGTGAACATTTTGTTCTTCTCCATAATGACTGAGAAGTCGGAGTGGGACGTTTCTTTCTGTGGAAAGATGTTTTTTTTTTATTTTTTATTTTTAATAAATGCGATGAATTAAGTTCCAGAGTCTCTGTAACTGATGTATTTATTGTAATTTTAGCACAACATAAGCAATGTTCATTTTTGCTGAGTAAAACCAGGAAAAACAAATTATTGGCCTTTTCTATTGTTCAAAAACTGGATATAAACTAATTCAGAATGACAAGCATTCTAATGAAATTAATATTTTTGGCTACAAATAAAAACTTTAAAATCACTTTAATCACATCTAACTGTAGTTGTGCGGGATAGTTAAATATTAGCCAGTGATTTTAAATCCTAGTGAGTTCTGGGAAGTGAGTGAGTCAGTGTGCAGCCAGATTGAAATTAAACTACTCTAGAATTGTTTGCATAACAAACATTTGACATTTAAAGCAATACAAATAGAGTCTGAATGAGTAATATTATTACCTTACTTATGCATCTACACTATATCAATTTGTGTCAAAGCTCAATCATTAACATGGAGTCTAGTTGGCTGCATATCCATTATTAAATGGGAGAAGCTATGTAGGCTTTGAAGCAAAGTGAGAGTAGTCATGAGTGAAAAGTGGGATTTTTTATTTTTTTTTTATTTTGTCAAAGCAAATGTTTTGTATTGGTGCATTATTTATGTAACCTGAAGTTCAGATTGAAACAGACACTTTGCTCATTAAAACTGAGCTAAATTTCAACAAGTGCAAACAACAAACGCTTTCTGTCAAATAGTTGTGCCACCAAAAAGAAAAGAGCTCCAGGTGGGGAGCTCGATCGCAAGAACATCGAGAAAAACCATCTAGCATATATATGAACATAAATTTTTATTTGATGTAGTATTTTGCGCTTTGACACAAATTCAATTTGTTCAATCACCTGAAGTGAACAACAAATGGCCCGTGCAATAACTGGGTCAAAAAACCTTCATAAATCATGTTAGCTAAATAGCCGTCACTAGTCCCCTTTGAGGATTTAGACATGGTGGATTTGTGTCTTTCTTTGTGCACAATGTGCATTTGCATATGACTAATGTGAACACAACAGAGGACAAGAGACTCACACCCCCGCCTGTCATCATGATCCTGGTTTTAAACCGCTGTGGGCTGAGTAAAGTGTGCTTGCGCTCGTGTGTGTGCTTTTTTTGTGTGTCAGTTTTTTTTTTTTCTTCTTTTTTGCACACAGCCACGTTTCAGCCATGTGTGTTTGAGCAACGGAACAAAGAATCCATCTGGTCCGAGCCACTGAATGTGCCAGTGTGAGACACTCTCGCTCTCAGGTCCCTTTTTTGATGCAGCCGGGAGGTGGAGTGAGAGCAGGCCGAGAGCGGAGGGAGAGGGGTCTTATTTGATTTGTCCGCTCATGCTGGGAGCCACCGAGTTGAAGCCACCCCCCCGGTCTTTGCAGCCGAGCAGTGTCACTCTCGCCCGAGGAGACGAGCTCATTCATTTTTCCTGCCTTCACCTGCACTACACTTCGCTTCAATGTAGTGTAATTAGATGTGGAACAAAGAAAGCAAAGAGACAGGCAGACTTTGGTGATAAGCTCTCAGATCAGAGGGCTTTATCCAGGGAGCAGCTGGGAAGAAGCTGGGGGAGCCGAGGCAAAGGTCACTTTGTGGGAGGATATCTGAGGGAGGAAGCTGAGATTTGGATTGGTGCTCCTTGCATTCCCCCTTAAATCCCCGCTTCCATTAAATTTCCTGTCCAGGGATGATCAATTTTGATTTTGATTCATGTTTGAATCTTGTCGTATCTCGCGCAATGACAGGACCTCGTTTATGTCAGGAAACCGAGCAAACGGCAGCAGGAAATTCACATTCAAAATAGTGGAAACAACAGGTTTTTTAAGGAGACGTAAAATGTTTTCATTTTAAAGCATGAAATCACTTAGAGACAAGCGTGTCTTCTTATGACAAAGAGAGTTTGCTCATTCAAATAATCAGCTGTAACAAGGGCTCCGCAAATCATGGAAGATTGATGAGAAGGCAGCTGTCGCCATGACTCCGATTTGCAATTTGCCAGCGAACATAAAGGGAACAGATCCGGTTGGAAGAGACAAAAAAAAAAAACGTAAAATTTTCATCTTGATGCAAAATACATCAACCCTGAACAGAACTATTGGCACAGTCAAACATGGTAGTGGCAGCGTTATTCTGTGGAGACACCGACTTCAGCAAAGACAGAGGAGCTGGTCAAAGTTGATTTAGAGAAGAATATAGCATTCCAAGAGGCAAACCTTTTAGAGGCAGAGGTACAATCTGTGGTAAGATCAAATTGCAGATACTCTCCATGTAATCTGACTTAGCTTGAATTACTTTGCAGTGGTGAACGGTTTCCACACTGGTAAAAGTAAAGCCCAAATAACTGGCAACTGTAGTTTAAGAGAGGTGATATTGCAAAGGAGTGACTCGGGGAGAATGAAATTCAGATATTTATTTGTAAATGTTTTCAAAAGCCATGCATTCTCTTGTTTTCAATTCAAAGCTTTGTAAATAGGCAACCATTGGTCATGTAGTCCACAAATCTGGTCTGTTTGGAAGTGTTGAGAAGAAAGAGTTTAAAGAACACCATAGAAAATCCAATTTGCACTTTGCTATAAGCACTTGGCACCTGTGAAATAAGACGTTCTGCTTAAGTTAATACTGCATTTCTGGCAGACATGAAAAATTAATTAAAATATAAGCGATGGAAAAACATCACTGCACATGTAACTTTCAATACCGTCAGCACTGCAAAAACACTGTGTTGGGTTTATTATGCTGAGTGGACGGTTTTCATTAGCAGCGACAGGAAAGCTGTTGAGAAGATTAATGGAGCTCAATACGAACGGCACACTTTTCCAGTGTTTAATCGCAGATAATTTGAAAAGCATGTGTCAGTTTCTGTCTACCGGCACAACTATGTTGATCTTGAGTCAAAAATATTGCACTTTGTCAACGTATTTTCAGTGTTTTGTTGAGTCTCAATCATATTACCCTCCATCGCATAAATAATGAATTCTGACTGTCAGCTAAGCTAACAGATAGGTGGCAGAAGTGCATAGGCGGTCCTTTTCAAACTCTTCCCCCCCCTACGCCGATCCCCCGAAAAACAGCAGCTGCTTTTCTCTGCAGCCCCTCTCTGATTGCAGCTCTCTGGCAGGGGCCTGACGGCATGCGCACACCTGCTCACTCTGACCTCCAATCTATCTCCTCCACGCCTGCCTGCCGCAACTGTAGGGATTATCATGTCTGGGGACGGCGGGTGGGGGGCCGGGGGGATGAAAGAGGAGGGGAAGGACGGCAGCCTCCAGCCTGACACGTATGTTTGGGCCCTCACTTGTGGCGTTTGAAAGTGTGTGCACAGCTGGCTAATTCCCTGCATCTGAGCCTGCAAACAGCCTGGAGGCCTACATGCACAGCGTGAAGAAAAGGAGCAACTGGAGGCGGGTGACAACCGTGAATAAAGTTACATTGATTTTTGATGACTTCTTTTTATTTACCGGCAACTTTCAACTGGTTAAATTCATGGTTTCCAAATCAGGAAGATTGGCTCAAAACAGTTGAAAAAAAAAAATAAAAAAAAATAAAAAAAAATCCTCACCTGGTTTTCATAGGTATATTTTCTTTTAACATCCACCACTTCTGTTGGCTGGTGTCCAATAGGCTGCAATGCTTTTACAGTCTACTCACCGATACTCAATATTCACCATTTTGATCTCTCACATATTAAACTAAGTAATTTTCTCTAGGGAAAAAAAAAGTAGCATTATATTGTACACAGTTGTTGGAAGCAGAAGTGGAGAGATAGTTTTATGCATTTAATTTAAATAGAGGTATTAGCAAAAACATTTTTTTGGTAAAGTAAACTGCAAGGAATCAGGATTTACAGATCAGGAACTCATGTTCTCTTAGGCTATAAACAATAAACCTGCAGCAGATAACTCTGTTGGTGTTTTCATTTAGTATAAATCTAGTTTAGTTGGTCCTGGAGGCGAAAGCTAACCACTAGTCTGATCTTAAAACATTTGTTTGTACAAATGTTGCTATATGAACCTTTAAATCATCACCATGGTTCTGTTCTTGGGTTATGTACACAGATGTTAATGTCTATTTGCAGGTGCATGGAGGTTGACGGTGGGATATTTAAACTGTTTTCTCCTATTTCAGCTAGTTTATCTGCCCATGGAGAAACATTACATGTGCATGGCCCTGTGTGAAAAAGTGATTGTCCTCCAAACTTAATAACTGATTGGGCCATCGTTAGCAGCAACAACTGCAATCTCAATCATTTGGGATAAATTGCACTGAGTTGTTTTCAGCTGTGGAGGAAATTTGCCCCTCTCGTCTTTACAGAATTGTTCTAACTTAGCCTCATAGGAAATATTTTTACAATCATGCACAGCATCTCTGTAGGACACAGATCAGGACTTTGACTAGGGCGCTCCAAAGTCTTCATTTTGTTTTTCTTCAGTCATTCAGGCGTTGAATTGCTGGTGCGTTTTGGATTATTGTAAAACTTGTGGCCGGATTTCTTGGTAGACGGTTTCATGGTTTCATTTATCACAGCACATTTTCCAGATCCAAACGAACTAAACCGCCCCAGACCATCACACTACCACCTCCATGTTTTACTGTGGGTATGATGTTTTTTTTGTTTTTGTTTTTTTCTGTAATACGGTGTTACATTTGCACTAGATGTAAAGCAACACACACCTTCCAGGGAGTTCAACTTTTAACTCATCAGTCAACAGAATGTTTTCCTCAAAGTCTTAAGGATCAAGATATGTTGTGAAAAATGTTTTAGATGAGCTGCAAAGCTCTTTTTTTCTTTGCCATGCAGGTCATTTTGGCCCAGTTTTCCTTCTCCTGGTGGAGATATGACATCTGAACTTAACTGAGGCGTGTGAGGTCTGCAGTTCTTTGGATGTTGTTGTTGGGGTCTTTTGTGATCCCTTGCTGTGCTCTGAGGGTCGGCCTGCCGCTCCTGCGAAGTTTCACCACTGTCCCATGTTTTCTGCAGTGCGCTCACGTTTGTTAGACTCCCAGAGGTTTAGAAATGGCTTTGCAACCCTTTCTTGACTTCTAGAGCTCAATTACTTTCCTCCTCTATTAGTCCTGAATTTCTCTGGATCTCTTTTGAGGATCTTTTGGTGTACTTCACTTACTTAAGTGATGTCTCGATTGAGAACAAAGGAAAAGGGGTCATTTTTCCGCAAAAGGCCATGCAGGTTTGGAGTTTTTTTTTCCTCATTATTAATAAACACCTTCATTTAAAAACTCCACATTTTCTGTTCCCTTTTTTTAGTATTTAAATTGGTGGATGTTCTGAATCTGTAAAGTGTGACAAACACACACACAAATAAGGGAATGAGGAATGGGCATTCACTTTTTCCACATTATGTAGCGCTATATATATGTCTTTATTTTAGTTTTTGCTGCACATTTGAGTCACAAATCTTTCCCAGTTTCATAAAACGCTGTATTGCTCTGTGGCAATCACAGGTGTTCATTCCTCCAATCTTATCTGGTGGATTAACAGCTGCCGCCTGCGCCCGCCAAGTCTGTCATCCCAACAACCCATTCCCGCTCTGATCTCTGATGTGACAGACAATGAAACACACATGGGAGGGCTCGAACTTCCCAGTGTAAACCCAGAGACTCTTTGGATAAGTTTTAAACGGTCAATGCAATTTGTTAAAACACGGAAATAAACACACAAAAAAAAAAAAAAAAAACTCCCGGAAAATGTTGTAATATGATGTCAACTAGCTGAAAGAAAAACTCAAACGCAGTCAGAAGCTAAAAGCTAGACAAAAGCCAGAGGAATACGAGCGTATACTTGTTTGATTTTTACATGCTGCCTTGCTGCTGTCGTTATTATTCATATTCATCCCCAGGGAGGCTTGTATGAAAAATGGGACTGTATCAGCCCCCACCCTGTATGTCACCGTCTCACTCTTCCTCTCTCTCAAACACTCACACACACACACAGACACACACACTAGTTTGGAGTCTTGTTGAGGAAGTAAAGCCAGGCTGCTCCTCCCTTCTTTCCCTCATCTAGCTGGCTGCCCCCCTCCTTTTCTCCCTTTTTTTTCCCCCTCCTTCTTCAGTTTTTCTCCCCAACAAAGAGTGATCCAGCTCGTCTCCTTTTCGTCATGCGGGTAATCAGCCTCTGCTATTTCATTTGGCTCAGTAATGAAAGCAATCCGAGTGCTTTTCACAGCAGCGCAGCCCAAATAATGAGTGCTGGCTTACCCTCCTTCCTCCCCCTCCTCCTCCTCAGCCACACCTCACCCCCCCTCCCCACCAGTCCTCACCCTCTTCCTCCCAACCCTGCTGTTAATGGATGAAGAAAAGCAAATGTGTGACTCTGTGTGTGTGCGTGTGTGTGTCGGTGCGCGGGTATGTGAATCGTGCAATCTTGCCAGGTCCTTTGTGCCTCTTTTTCCCCTCACTGGGCTGTAAAGGAGTCTATTGTATCAAATTTGATCAGCAAAGCTCTTAAACAATTTGAAAACGTTTCATTTTTTATTTTAAATGAATCAGGCAGCCAAACATGTTTTCCTGCGTTAGTAGTTTGTGACCCGATTATAGCGGTGTGTGCTGAAAACACGCAGACTGCACGTCAATAAATTAACTTTGTTTTCCTGGCAATATTAGAGCGTGGTTTGAAAATCTATAGTTCTTCTCAGACTGAAAGTGTAGAGTAATTTAGCTAAACAAATCACAGAAAAACTAAAAAAAAAATTCCATGGCTGTCCTGGATCATTTAATGCAAGTCTTCCAGATCTGAGACTCTTTGAACCAATCAGTTTCTGATAAACGTTTCAGTATGGCAAGTAATTGACTGTACCATGAAGTGTGGTAGAGTAATAGAAAAGTCACTATGCCATGTTTGCAGCTAATTGCATGTAATTAAGTCATTCATTACTAGAGGTACGTTCAAAGTAATATTACTGAAATCATTCACTATGTGAAAAATCAGGTGCTAAACAGATGATCCTCATAGGAGGAAGAAGGCAGCAGCAGATGTTGTACATGCTGATTAAACGAGCAATCTTCTCTGAAAATACCAGTAAAGTTGGTTCTTTCATAAATTGCTCAGGGGGAGTGGTGTTGTTTTACTTGAAAGTATGATTCAAGAGGGGAAATATAAAGAAATGCAGAAGGCTGCTTAGCTGAAATGATGCGAAAGAAAAACCAATGATCAGCTGCTCAGGCATTATAATGCAGGAATGTTTTGCACACTATTGTGTTAAGCCTGAAATGTTTGATTAAATCAAAAATACTTATAGAGGTCATGTTGCTTTATGCTGAAGAGGAAAGTGTGGATGTTTTAACAAATGAGCACCTTCCTGGTTTCAGACCAACCAGGTTATTGCTTTGGAGCGCCCAGGCCAAACCCAGGACCTCAACCTAATGGGAAACAATTTTGGTGACGTCGTTCTTGTCCTTTCCGAGGCAAAACTAAGAAATGCAGCAGAATTGTGGAATGCCAGATTGGTCTTTGTTCAAACAAAGACGTGAAGCAGTTCTCAGAAACACTGATTATATTACTCAGTAAACCAAAATATTAGTGATTCACAAGAAAGTTTACCCTGTTCACATTTTACCTTGTGCAGCAAAAATGCAGACAATTCTACTTAATTTTCCTTTTTCTCAAATTTTTCTACAGTGCTGATTTTTTTTCTTCATGGTCTGATTGGCAATCAAATTATCATTTCTATCTTTTTTTCGGGGGGAAAAGCTATCTTAAGAATCTTGAGCATTACTCACACTGGTATTTTGAACAACACTGGCATATCTTAGTGGATATTGAAAAACACCCTCTGCACCAAGTAATTAAAATAAACTCAAACTTTTCCAATTGCTTATCCCTTTTCTTACAGTAAGCCTCCATTTTAACAAAAGGCAATGCATAACAGACTTTCTTAAAATATTGTTTTTGTTTTAAAGAACACCTTTGGAAACTCACTTTACAAGTAGACAACAACAGTCACAGAAATATTACTTCATAGGCAACAACCTGAAACTACAGTAGGGCAAATATTTGTATTAATTTATTAACCTTTCTTCACAGTCTGTGGAATTCAGCTCAGAAATTATGTTGTGCTTCATCAGGCATTGGCAATGTCTCAGAATGAATTATAGCACCTGAGCAAAGATAAAGCAGAGTTTGATTAAGCGTTCTCCCCAAAAAGCTGTAGTTTGTGTTGCGTTTAACGCTTGATGGAAACGTAGCCAGATAAGAGAGGGACAGATGTGGTGTAAATCCCTAAACATCTGCTCCACTGTTTTGGATCATTTTAACAGAGAAAATGAGAGTGGCTGTCTGAAAATGGTGCCTCTAAACCCTCTGGATACACACACCACAGTTTTAAATTGCCTCATTTTTTTGCCACCGAAATCTCAGCCACGTGGGCAAGAGATGCGAATCGGAAAACGTGTTTTGCAATATTTTGGAGTCTTTGTGGGCGGGGATTCAGAGAGAAAAGTCAGGCCAACAATTCAACAGAGAACTGTCTTCGGTCTTACATCTGCTCTAGAATCGTACACAACAGTTTCTTCCTAGTTTACTATTGTTTATTATGTGTGTAATAAGTAATTGCTGACTAATTTTCTTTTCTTATTTTTGATGGTTATGAAAATACACCTTTAATAAAAGGAATTCTTAGCTTCTATTTGACAAAAAAAAAAAAAGGTCTGGCATACACAAGAATAAAGGCCTCCAAATACTGCTTAAAAAGAGCCAAAATGCTCCATCTGTACATTTGTATCTTCTGTTGTCATCTCCGAGCAAGGCAGTGTAAGCCAATATACTCGAGCTCTTTTACTGCAGACAAAACACTGCTTATCTTTCTAAAACAGAGCTTGTGTCAGCTGATGTAATTTTTTTTTACCTCTAATTTGTAATCTAGTCGTTTGGTTTTATAAAACTGAGAGTCACCTGATATTAGCTTGACTACCATTTAGTTTTCATTCCTTTTTTCCTTCCATGGCCTCATTTCATTCTGACCATAGTTATACAACTACATGTTGCAATCACATAACTTGTCAAATCTGTTAGAAATTATATGAAAATCCCTTCTCATAATCAAACAGTGTGTGTGTGTGTGAATTTTCCTATAAGATGTGAAGTAAAAATTGTTTAAAATCTAGGAGTTGTCAAGCAAAACCAGGGTATTTATAAGAACTTTTTGTTCACTGTAATGAATGAAAGTAGTTTCAAACTTGAGCTTTGTCTGCATTTGAACTTAACAGGCAAAGAGTAACCAATGCAATTTAGATACTTTTGGGTTAGGAAACAATGACTTAAATAAAAGTGTTAGCTGTAGTGGTGTGGAAATGCTTTCCCCTAAAACTAGCTTTAACCTAAAAATACTGCAGCTTGACAGCTGACATTTAAACCCATTCCAGACGGCATGAATCGAGTACGGCTTACATTCATCCATGTGACGGAGTTGGCAGACAAAAATCTGTAGGAAGTGAGAAAACGACTGCATGCACTGCCAATGTTTCTAGGTTTTTAAAGTTCGAGTAAATACTGAGTCTCTGCCTCATAATCTGCAGCTTGCAGCTCAGTTTGTAGTGCAATCTGGTTTTCAAGTCAGTTGTAAGACAATGGCAGTAACTCTGAACAAATACAAGTGCAAAACGTGCAGGCAACAAGAGGTAAAACTCAGTTTTATCAAGTACCAGAACAACACTTTTTTTTTTTTAATACAATGAACAATTAACAAATAACACTGACATGTGTCAAGCAACCCTTACAGCATACAAAATAGGCTGGGCTGAATTCAACAGTTGTGAGTTTGTTAAAAAAAAAAAAAAAAAATTGATCCATTACTGGTGTAAGTAAAAATTGTCTGTCTTTAAAAATAGGTTTCTTTCCAGTATAGATTTTCCCTTTAAACATGGTTTCTTGTCTTATTTAGCCTAATTTATTCATTTTGTCTTAGGGGATTTCAATTTAAAGACTTCTCACAAACAGTTTTGTTTTATGGTTGTAAGGTTGTTTAGTGTTATATAGTAATAATTTATAATGTCTTCTGCTCATGTTCTTCAATAAACTTGAGAATCAGTACATTCACAATGTGCAGGCTTTCTTGCAGCGGCTGCGCATTTCTCTCGACTGAGAAAGAAATGCAACAAAGTGTAGAAGATGTCCTGAAGTAAACCCGCTTGGTTAAGCACACAGATAAGAGTTGCTGCAGTAAAGGTGCTGATAGCTCGGGTACTGCATTTCATGGGAATTGATCCCCAAGATGTTCTGCACATGGCACAGACGCAACAGCTGAGAGAATAAGCCCCACATGAGCTGAAACACTAAAAGTAATCCAGTAAAAAAAAAAAAAAAAAGAAAGAGATGGAATAGTTTCACGCCGCTGAGATTTTTCGCTCGAACATTCATGTTTTCTGTTTCTGATCAAAATGAAATCATTCAGGTCCACAGGACTGAATCAGTCAGAGGGTCTGCACCTGCACTGGAAAGAGCAGGGACAGATGCTCAGCGCCTCGTATCGGGAGTTTATGCGTGGTGTAAAAGTGGACGGCCTCGGGAATGGTGTCAAAGGGAGGGCTGTTCTGTCCCAGCACGTACTTCCCGTCTTTACACAGGGTGAACTTCATGTGCATAAAACCCTGGCAGCTCCTGTGAAGAAAGGATAAAAAAGAAGAAATTTAAAAGAATGAGTGTACGCTTCTAACAAAAGCAAAAAAAAAACAAACAAAAAAAACGTAAAAGTGTAAGGGGAGTAAAGAAGCATGAAATGAAATTTGGAGCGCCTAACATCAAGCATTTGGTCCCATGACGGTGTGCGAGCGATAGCCTGGATTTATGTTTGCTTTTTATTTTACTCTGGGAACATGATTCCAACAAAAACCTAATAACACTGACACTAATAAGAAAGAGAGGGGGTTTTTGTTTGATGGATGAATGGAGTAATAATACAACATAACCTCAGAGGAAAAACAAGGAGGCCGTGGCAGTGGCTGCACTAAGAGCCACACCTTCCCTTCAAAATCCATGCAGCTTTGAAAGGACTGCTCCTTTAAGAGTCTAATGTCTAATTATAGGAGCGAAGCAAAAGACAAGAGCTGGAACTGGTCAGCAAACTGTCATTGTTCAGAAAATTAAAACCTGAAACACTTAAAGTGACAAAGTGACAAATCTTTTAAGCCTTTGAGGATTTTGTTACTTTTAATAGAACTGTCACAGTACTATTTTTAGACCCATTTGATATGTTTTTACAGAAAAACGATGTTTGTTTTCAGGGGTTGTAACTATTCTGTTCTGTATTTCTTTCAGCTTGACTCTTTCAGTTCGTCTTCAAAAAGAAAAAAAACACAAAAACAATCTTTGACAGTCACTACAGCTATTGTTTACATTTCTTTGTAATCTGGGACACAGTTTTTGAGTGTTTCATTCCCCCCGCCCCCTGCAGGACATGACAAAAAAAATGTCAGACACATTCTGATACTGTGTGCATTTCCCCAGTAAGTTTAGTTGTACTGGGTTATTGTACCATAAAAGTCCTTGTATAGAAGTTTTACTGACATGACAGGGGTATTTATAGCAAACTGACCAAGGGCCCAGTTAAAACACAGCTTGTTAAGACTAAGCTGGTGGATCCAGTTTCAAAAAGACATTTTCTTAAACACCTCTTGTCCTCATTTAGGCAGTTCTGTGGCAATAGAAGACAAGATAGTGGTGAAAAGACAATCAAGATCGTTTGACATCAATTGATACATTTTTGGTCATAAAATGCCAACGTTTAAGAAAATCCACAAAATGTTGTTGAGCTGATTTGAGCTCAATAAATAAAAACAAAGCTTTTATTATATTCTGAAAAAACAGTTCCGATACCAAACAGAGCAGAGATGTGCAGCTTCACTGTTTAGTGTATGTAAAAGTGATAGCAGCTTAATGAACACATAAGTTCTGTAGTTTCTAAACTTTCTGGTCAAAGTTGAGCTTTGAGACCTTTCTGAATCTCCATATGTTTTTATGCTTGACCCAAATCAAACTGATATGAAGCTAAAAATCTTGTAAATATATATTAGTGGTTAAAATGGCATGCTTTATTCAAAAGAAGCTCCACTAGCTAAACGCTTTAATTTATGTGGATTACAACTTGAGGGAAAAGTTACAATGTTAGCATTCGTACGCATGCCCCAGCTTCAGAAACTCGATGGAAAACCAGAAGCAAATTTTATGCAAAAACGTGTTGATTGAGAAAAGCAGAGATGAATCAAAATTGAAATTGCTTGTAACAATCCCTATTGGATAAGAAACTCAGAAAACACTCCTATTCAAACCAAGGAGGTCAAAATAAGTCTCACCAAACTGAGATAGATATCTTAAAACATTGGTTATATTTTTTTCTTCTTCTTCGTTCTCTTTTTCAGATCGACTGGCAGAGAAATGCTTTTTTTTGAGGAGGCTGAAAACTTTTTAACTTCACAACATTTCTGTTAATTTGGGTAAAGAAAAAAAAAAGAATCAAGAAGTCGTAAGGTTCACAGATCTTGATCAATTCACTTCTTTAAGCCTCATGTGTGTTAACTGGGGAAAAGTTTCAGCACTGACCTTGTGGCCTAAGCAAACATGATCATGTGTACGCATGTGTGTGTGTGTGTGTGTGTGTGTGTGTGTGTGTCAAAACCACTCCACTCGTTTGAATGAGTAATGCATGAGCTTGTTTATATGTCACCACAACACTGACTCCACTCCCCTCATTCCCATTCTTCCCTATTCCCTACCTAATTCCCTTCCTGGGTGTCCCACAGACGGTAATTCATATTCATTAGCGATTATGTGGAGGATGATGTGTGCGCTGAAGTGTGCTCTACCTGACTGATTACCACTTAGACGGCCCGCTGGGGCTACGGAGGAAGGCCACCAAGGGGGAGGCCAAGGATGCTGAGAGGACAGAGTGATGAGGGGAGACCGGTGCAAGGCCGGCACAATGGATCGCGATTGTAATTACAAGGGAGCGATTTGACCAGATAAGCAGTATTGTGCCTCACACATGAGCATCAGTAGAGGAGTCAGTGCAGCAGTAATGTTAAGTGAAGGTGATGGTAGATGGGAGAGGAAAGACAGAGACAGATGGAGGGGTGTTGGGGAGCGCAATATGAGATGAGCAGCTCAGGCGTCTGAAGTCGTGCACATACACACAGTACAAAAAACATGATAATGTGTAATTAAAGTACAGAGCTTGTCATCAGAGACCGATAATGAACATAGCAAGAGGTTGAACGGTTTCTAGCTTTTAAGGTCTGCGTCTTACCTAAGGGACAGGGAGAAGTCAGAGCGGTTGTTCTGACTGTTCCTCACCAAGTAGCTGCACTCTTTACACAGCGTTAGCAGCGACTCTGCCTCCGAGCGCGACAGCGAGCCGTGGTACCATCTGTCAGGTTACAGACAAATAACAGCAACAATAAGGTTTATATATTTGGTAATGTCACAAGCAAACAAAATATATCTGCACTCTTTACTGAGATGTTTAATCTATAGCCAAGAAGCTGTGGCGTCATTCTAATATGTTATATAAATGTTCTTCGATGGAAAAAAAAAACAAATGTTGAAAAACGATAAACTAGGATTTCGACCCGGTTTAGAGTGGCTTGACAAATAATTCATAGTTCATGCCATTCCCCCCCCCACAATTTGTCACATGACTTCTGCAAGTTCTCACATATTTTAATGTAATTCTATATTACAGAACAACAAAGTGGCATGTAGTTGTAAAGAGGAAGGAAAAGGGTACATTGTTTTCATATATTTAGTGGTAAAATGGGGTCTAAATTGTGGATTACATTTGTGCTCAACAAACACCATTAAATATGTTATAGAACCTCCAATTGTGGCAACTACAGCAAATATTTTGTGTGTCTGTCAACAGAAACTTTGCAAATATACAAACGGATGACCCCCTTGTCCTTTGGGGAACAGCAAACGCAGATTGGAGAGAGAACATCTGAACAACTTTATGATTTAACACAAATCCTGCCTTTGTTGCTTGGCACTACGTTTAGGCTTGCTGTTGTGATGGAAAGTGACTCACGGGTTTCTTGCTGGATTAACCTGCATGTAGCTCTACCCATTTCCCCTCTATCAATTTTGACCAGATTCCCAGCCTTGGTGAAACACAAATATCCACAGCATGACGCAAGCACTGCCAGGATTAACAACGGAAAATGGAATTAATGTGTTTAGGATGACGTTCTATGTTAGTTTTTTGACACTCTTTGTATGTAGCATTTTGTATGTAGAGTAGAAAAAGCTGCATTTTGATTTCATCTGACAAGGGCATCTTCATAAATGTTGTTGCTGTGTCATCTACATGGTATGAAGTGAACTAGATTTTTTTTTTTCATTTCTTATCTGCAGTTGGGTCATGATCTTTCCATTTTCAGGTAATGGATTAAAACTGCACTCTATGAAATGTTCAAGTATTTTGATATTGGCTGATACCATAACCCTGCATAAAACTTCTCCAATACTTATTCTTAAAAAGAAAAGCCTCTGAGGTCCTCAGCTATATTTGTACAGAAATTTAATTAGATAAAGTTGGAATCTGTTTACTTCTGAAGGCAGCTTGTTGCACTGGGTTAATTTTTTTTTTATGTGATAACTTTTGAAAACCTAAGTATTTTGCAAAAACACTTTACATTAATGCACCATTTTGGGTTTCATCACAGAGAAGCTAAATAAAATATAATGAAGACTGTTGTTGGAGTGAGTTAAGATGTGAAGATGCTTAACGACTGGATAACTTTTCACAGCACTGTAAATTGTTAACGACCAGACCAAGGCGGATTCATTGACGACTGAGGAAGAAGACATGCCCACCTCAGGTTTACAATCATGTCTTGCATTTTAAAACTGTGCTGAAACCACAAATCCCCAAATAGCCCCAAAGTGATTATAACGGAGTAACAGAGCATGGCAACTCGTCACGTGAACATGTTCACATGTTCAAATGCACACACGCTGCGTGTCTGAATTTACATCTGTGCTTAAGGGCTGCTGCACTCCGGAGTTTCATTAGAAAAACAGCTCTTTATGTGCACAGAGACGGCACATAAATTACACCAATGATGTTTGAAATGAAGACCAAGGTAAATGTGCATCTTAAACGCTTGGACTTAATTTGTTAATGTTTAAACCTCTCCCGCCACTGTTTAGTTGAAACATGTAACGGCTTCATTTGAATTTGTCCAAGCCCATAACACATCAAAGCAGAGCAATAAAAGTGTCTGACTTTTTAATGGGGTTCTTTCCACCACGGTATCTGCCCTTACATGTTCATGATGACTTTTACATAAAATGTATTAAATGTATCCGTGAAAGAAATGAAGAAACATTTACTGCCTTTGTAAATGAAATTGCATGCATAAGTACCGGCATAAACTTGTGAGGCTTTTAACAAATGCTAGTTTGAAAGCGGGAACCTTGCGAACAGAAAGCAGTGGGCGGAGTGCACAACTTCTAACCCCATTGTTGTACATGTTGCCTGGCAGCAGCATGCCACCAAGAAGGCTGTTCAGCACACTGAGGTCAAAATAGAAGGATTTTGTTTGGGTGTGTCCAATTGTAAGAAATTACAAAAGTATTAATGTCCTTAATAAATATGAACTAAGCTTTAGTGACTTCTTGTTTAAATGAGTCTTACTGAAACTATCCTAAGCACACCAGACAGTCACATTGCTCTTTTGCAACAACCAAAGTGGGAAAAACATGGAAGCATTAATTGTCAGTTGCTGAATGAGCTCCAGCTCTCTGCACTCATCCTAGAAACTCGTGCTACTCGCTGCTATTGCTTCCTCTTAGTTTTCCTCCTCAGTTAAAAAAAAACAAAAAAAAAACAATATTAGTTTTTCTCTTTGAAGAAAGTATCAAGTTTTTCAGGTTGCAATTTCCATCTGTTAGTCTGTCAAACTGAGCAACAAAGTCCAGGTGCCATTTTAACTCCAGTGGTTCCCTTCAACCACTGGGGTTGGCTAATACCTAATCCAGCCAGATCAGGGCTGTAATCTAGCAAGCCTTGCAGGTGGAAAGCAGTGTGCATTTAACGCACAAACAGAATAGGACTTGGATCCATTTCAAGTATTTCTGCTTCATGTGTGAAAGGGGTCTAATGCCCAGTTTAACTGTGCATCTCTATGGCAGTGCTTCCCAAGGCGGGTCCTAAAGGCACACTGCCCTGCATGCTTTAGATGTTTTCCAGCTAAATTATTAACTTTGCTAATTATTGCCTTTTATTGAAGTGGTAGTATTATGCATTTTTCAGGCACATAGTTCCATTTTATAGCATCATCAATAACTATGTTGCATTCAGTTTTTAAAAAAATGCTGTACATTTCCAACATCACTTGAAATAAATTTAACTTTGAAATTGGGTCGCTGTCTCTTTAAGAAGCTCCTGCTCTTTCTATCGCTGCCTTCAGCATATTATCACAACAACGTTCCACCAATAAGCCTTTAACAGCGTTCTTACCAGTGACGCACTGGTAAGTAATTTGTATAATAAGCTCAGAGGATGCACAGTTTCACAAGATGTTTGCTAATTGCTGCTGCCACTAGTCTGAAGGAGCTAAGTGGCAGAGTTGCAGCGGAGGGGTACTGTGAGAAGCGGAAGCTCGACTTAGAGCCTGCAGCTCTGAGGCGCTCGCTGAAAGCGAACTTTCATGCAACCCAAATGGCTGCCATGGGAAATTGAAGGATTTCATGTATGAAAGAATTATCCATATTTGAGGTGTGTTTTTGATGAGTGTATAACATTATAACATGATGAGATGCAGAAGAAACTCAATTTCACAAAATATAATTGTGTTCCCCCAATTGAAGTGCGATCTATGCTGAGCTACGTTTTTGATGCTGGGTTCCTGTTTGACTATCAGAAGACAGTATACATACACCTGTTTTTCCAGAGGCAGAGTAGGGTCTACTCTCTCCCCCATCATGGTGGGGCTTTCATGAGGCGTTCGGAACTTCATTCCTCCTCCTCCTGCTGCTAGCGGGCTCAACCTGGGAGCTGCAGGACGCATCCGCTCGGTGGGCGACGACGAGCGATCCCACTCTGCACCGTCAAACTGAGCTGTTGGCAGGCGGGGGGGCAGAGAGTGAGTCATGTTATTTACATAGCAATATGATCAAAGGGGATTAATCCACTCAAGCAGACGGGAACAAACATCAGATAACAGACTACCGCAGATCCACATAAGCAGCATGGGGGGATTAGATTTGAAAGGGTCATGTTGCAGGTCAGCAGGTCGGAGTCTGATAAAAAGAAATTTACCAGCATCATTACAATTTGCTTGAAAATTTCAGGCCGAAAAGAGATGGAAAGATGCCGTTTTCTTGTCCTGTATTTGGTTTACAACTTTGTTTTTGATTGTCATAACCTTTGTGGCAATTATTTCACATACTCAGTCAGCTAAAAATGGCAGATATTCACAGTTTTTACACACCTTGCCCTATAGCATTCAACAGTTGCTACAAGCAGGTGCTCTACAGAGGGCATAGCAGATGTTAAACAACAGGGTCATGAGGGTCTGGACAACTTGCATGCAAATAAAGAAAGACAATGTGGGTGAAAAGGGGTGCAGGGATGTTCAGGGTGAGAGGTCACCTTGCTCTCTGACAGGGGGCTCCTCCTCCAGCTGACCCACAGGGGCAGGCCAGGGCAACTCCGTCAACTCCCTCATTTCTAATAGAGGAGGGGGGTTGGGAGTAGAGAGAAGAGCAAGAAAACAGCAGATGGGCTTTTACAATGTTCACCAAACGAGGCAGGTGACAGAAAAGAGGTGATGATTAAGAAGTGAGACCAAACATCAGAGGAGGGTTTTAATGTGAGGAAGAATGAGCGAGCAAGATGTGAGAAGTGGAAGAGATAGACGAGAAAGGGGAGCTCCGCTGAGAGCGGACGTGAGAGGCTGCATGTGTGGAGATGACATAGTTGTGGTGTCAACAAATGTAGTTAACTCTACCTCCTGTCAAGAGGAGCAGTAATATAATCTAACCCCTGCACCTTTGATAAATCCCACGCGAGAAAAACAGAGTCTCAGAGCCTGTGTGTACACTAATAAATCAAGGCAGATAAGGCTAAAGGAGGCAGGAGACAGAACAGAGGGGAGTAGCAGCATCGCTTTTATTTATAGTAATCTGAACTTTCCACTTCAAGAAATTGTCTCTTAGCATTAAATGTAATGAAAAAAAAGTGACTTCAAAAGTAAGTCAACCCACAGCAAAGTGTGACAGAGGAACTGAGGTGTGTGGGCATTTGTATTATTTTATTCACTGCAAAGCAACAGAAGGTGCACTGAGAGAAGGAGCTGAAAATAGCTCACGATATACCATGGCTGACTGCTGTAATACCAGTCATTACTGCTGCCTTTTCTGCAAACACGCACTCACAGGTACATTATGCATTCGTGTCAGAACCACAATGCAAATCCAACTCCTGCTCGTCGCAAAAGCGGATCACAAAACAAATAAAAGGAACAGAGGGGTGACATCTTAATGAGCTGACTAATCCAAAGACCCCCCAGGCCGGCGACATCAAAGGCCATTTTGAACGGGCGTTTTGAGAAAGACCCAGGCTGTACATACATGTTCCTCTTCCCTGGTTAATTATTGAGCAGGCAGACACACTCTGCCACTTTCCTTGGCTCTCTGTGAATTATTGATGCATGGCGCAGTACAATGGCCCCATCTGGAGTGAACTGCACCTCCACTGATGCCAGGATTAAAGTGTGGCCTGGCGCTCGATGGGAGCCTAGCACGCAAACACCAGTGCACACACAAGCATGTAGAGGGGGAAAAAAAACAAAAAACTCCTGGGACCACCACTGTCTCACTCCACTGTCGGCTCACCATCGCCACAAATTTCACACCTCTAATTCCCTAGAAGAACTGAGCGAGAGATGTGTGGAGAAAGATGGGTTTAAATTAGAAGAATATTAATGTAGGGTAACATTTGAGATAATAAGAGAACCAAAAATATATATTACTGCTTAAAAATCTAATGAGACAAAGATGAGATTTATATTGTTTTATCTCAATTTTGCTTTTCCATGATACTCTACTATTCTTTAAAAGTGACCAGTTTCAGACTGATTGGTACACTTCCTTTGGATTCACCTAAAAAGGAAGTGAAGCAAGTAAAATCACCCATCTTCTACTATCAGTCAAAAGCTAGCTTTACATGAAGTAGTCTAACATAGATCTAGTTTTCATAAAAGATGAGAACATCAAACATTCATAATTTAGAAGAAAACCTGAAGACAAGTCAACTCTATTGGAAATTATACAAGATGACAAGATGTGTACTTAGCTAGAAGAGCAGCTCCGTTTACATGAAGTATTATTTAAATGACCAAAAGTACAACCTTCTAGCAGATGCCAAAACACAATCAACCATATAATCCCTATAGATATGTTCTCACAGTAATTTTTAAATGAAGTTGATATTTTGTGAAATTTATGCAATTACCCTTTTGTGAATAATCTCCAAATAATTCTAGTATGGAGCGCCTCAACCGATATGAAAAATATCTCTGCTTGAACATTTGCACCAGCTTCTCTGTTTGCATATGTCGTAAGACACAACTGAGTCTTCATTAGCTGAGCCC
Source organism: Poecilia latipinna (assembly GCF_001443285.1). Taxonomy (NCBI): domain Eukaryota; kingdom Metazoa; phylum Chordata; class Actinopteri; order Cyprinodontiformes; family Poeciliidae; genus Poecilia; species Poecilia latipinna. The sequence continues at coordinate 415,861 of NW_015112874.1, read as the reverse complement.
TGACCCAAAAACCACCTGTGCTGCCAGGCTTAATCCTCACTTCACACCCATAGAGAAAACAGAAAGGCAATATGAAATTACAACACAAAAATACTGATCAGTTATCAGAAATACAAACGTAGTAAAGATCCTCAGATCTTTATTATATGAAGCAGTGGTTTACAAGTTTTCAGTGTCAAGTTGCAAACATTCATAAAGTTTTCCAAAAATCTCTCAAATAAATGCATTTTATCAACTCACAGTTTGTACACAAGAGTGTAAACCAACATCTGTTCAGTTGTTTGATGATAGAAATCAGTCCCTCAGCTAATTAGATGGCAGAAACTCAATGGATTTAGGGATCTAGATGAGGTGAAAAATTAGCATCATAACGTTAAAGAAGAGGGCCTTAAGTGACCTTGACCTGGTCATAGTTGTTGTGCCAGATGGCTGATCTGAGCATTTTACAGTCTTCTAATCTACTGTGATTTTAATGTACAACCACATCACAGGGCTATAGGAAATTGTCTTCAGGAGTGTGGGAGAATAAATGGTGCTCTGGTGTCAGAACAGAATAGGCAGACTGGTTTGGGATGAGTTAAATGCAACAGTAACTACCTGTAACATCCAAGGTATGCTAAATACCTGAACATAAAACATGTGAAACCTTGAAGCAGATGAGCTACAACATCTGTCAGCCAATAACAGGTGACTAGGGCTATAGTTCATGGTAGCTCAAATATGTTCAGTGGTCAAAACTAGGTGTAGAGCACATGAAACTATAAATCCATCCTGTCTTGTTTTCATAGGCTAGTAGCATTGGTGTAATATTTCATTAACACAGTGTTCATGAACACAGGCTGCAAAGAATAAATCAAATATTTCATCTATGCCAGGTGGTTTTGAAAGAAAAGTGTGTTCAACACAGTACAGGCTGTAATCTGGGCCACTACATGTAAACTTGTTGAGTGGAACCTTGTCCTAGTTTGTCCACCTCCTGCATTGGCAGAAATTACCATACATTTGGATTTTGACATTGGGAAACTGGAAAGTGGAGCATAACACAATCAAAATGTATAACTGCCCCCACCGCCCCACAAAAAAAGTCCTAACGCTATTTAAGAAAATAATATTGCAAGTTATGTTTTACTACAGCTGTGACCCACATTTGCAAATGCTCAAAGATACAAATTGCTCGACCGAACAAACAAAGATTCAGAAAACACGGACACATGAACCTCGACTCTATTGCAAATACTGAGCCACACTCATCCAAACTAGTCATTTATGAGGAAGAAACATCTGGCTCATTCCTGTGTAAAGGAAGTCCTGTGTCATCCAAAGAAGATTGTTATTGTTTTGATTCTCTAACAGCAGATGGTATGATTGTCTCTGAACAACAACAACAACAAAAAAAGAAACAGACTTACTCTTATGCAGCAGTAAGTGTTGTTGCACTGAAACACTTTAATGCTAAAATAAGGAAGTGTTCTTTTCTTTTTTTACCATCTCATTTTAACTTGAAACTATGAAACAGGTGACAGCCAGTGGTATGCTAAAGTCTTTTGCCTGCCTCGATTGCATGCTGATAATTAGCAGAATCTATTTTGTGGAAGGGCAGGCTCTTTTTTTTAGCCATGGACAGAGTAAGCATTGCTTCAGGTGAGAGATAACTGACTTTCTTAGACACAGCAGCTGTATTCTGTGTGTTTCAAATTGTGAAAGAGCAAAGACAAGAGAACGGGTACATTTAGTCGATTAATGAAGATATCCATCCCCACACACAGCTCCGGCATTGAGGCTCTGCAAACAAAGACCTTCTGTCAAGAGGAAATCACTCGTATGTACAGACAATTACAGGAATAAGGCATACGCATTTGCAAAAGTACATCCTTAAAATAATGAATGCCTTATGACTTCTTTAAGGTAATTTTACTGAAACGCTTTACTAATTTGATTCACCTTTCCATTTCATTTTTTAAATACCCTCCTTATATTTATTTATTTGCTTGTAAGTGGAGGATTACCTCTTGTTTCATATCTGCTTGTCCTGTCCCACTTATATTGAACAGTGAAGATGAAACACAAGGAGATGGCTCTCCATTAACATCAGAGAGGGTTCTGGTTGCAACAGGGAAACAATAAAATCAGAAAAGTGACAAGCAAGCGAAAAGGGGTAAGGGAGAGAGAAAGCAAGATGATGACAAGAAAGAGGCAGTGGGGAAAGAGTGAAGGGGGGAGCCCTGTGGTTCTGCCAGTAAGTTGATGAGTAGCTGGTCAGATGGCCCAAGGGTCTGCTTAAAGCAGCAAAGAGAACCATCAAGCCAGAAATGGAAATCTAATTTTCTTTTCCTGCTTGCACGTTCTTACACACACACGCACGCATGCACACACGCACGCACACAAATATGCATGATGCAACAATGCAGGAAAACTGAGCCTGTCAAAGCATACAACACGACAAAGCTCTTACTGACACACAAACACAACATGGTTCAATGTTTTTTTTTCCCCCCCCAATTTCTGTATAACAAAGGTTTACGTAAATTAAAATGTTAAATTGCTGCCATTAAAAGAGGAAAAGACAATGCATTCTAATGTTTAGTGTCGGATACAAAAGCCTTACTTTGTTTAAGAAATCATTTGATCTCATTTCCTCGGTTGTAAAAGTCAAGGAACACCATTTTTGTTCTTAAACCAAAATTCTAAAAACATTGCTAATTTAATAAAAATAACCATGCTAAGTTAGTTTTTCAGCTTATGGTTTTTGACTGACGGCACACGTCATTTTGTCTCGCCACCATTTCAGACTTTTTTGGGAGCAAAATGGAGCAGACTTCCATGCCTTATACCAACCATGCTTCATTCCTAACCCAACAAATGCCAGCACAAAAATTTAAAATTCATGAAATCTACATGAGGTTTCTCATTGGCTAGACAGAAAAATAATCTTTGTTCTTCCAGATATATGTTAATGCTGCCAAATCCAATGAACTGAGGGGTTCAAATAAAGCCCAAATACCGTTGAAGCCCAATCATAGTTGTGTAATTTTTCAAATTCAAATAATCCAAGGCTTTATTTTGCAAGCATTTCTCTTGATCAAGCAAGTGTTATCCTGAACCTGTAACTGCGAGTGTTTTTGTCTCAACCTTCATTTTAGGACACACACGTTCACCATGCTGCAGAGATTCTATGAATAGTCCAGGTCTTTTTCTGTTGCTTAATGAGCAGCTGCAGAGGAACAAGTGGAGGATAAGTGCTTTGCTCAACAGCAACATTACAGTAATTGCTAGGGGTGGCGATGTTATTCCTTCTCCTCCTCTATCCAGCTGGTTTCGGGCTCTACATCATGAGCTCCACTGCGCTAACACTCACACTCATTGCCTCAAACCTTTTGTTGTGGTCTATAAAACTTAAAAACATTAAAAACACCTGAAACACCCACTCATCTGTTCATTAGGAGCAGTCATCAGAGAACTAATAAGACGGTCTCTCTCATTAGATCGCTAATAACGCAAGATGGCTGCAGGGCCAGTTGTTTAATGTACAAATGTCCATTAACATCCAGGAATTAATGACTGCTGTAATCTGAGGTGGATGGTAACACTTTGTCTTTTTTAAAGCCATCTAACATGTCAAACTCTGAGGGAGTGCTGAGATCAAATTCACACGACTGCTTGAAGTGGACTCCAAGTCTAAGAAAATAAAAAAATATATTAGGCGGGAAACTCATTTGGACTTATTCGAAAAAATAGCCGCAGCGTTCAATTTTCACACCAGCGATTACATTTGAGCGTGGATAAGCCGGGAGAATTGTAATCATAGAGATTCTGTAGAGAAGCTTTTGCATAAATAAAGTACATATAAATCCCCCCCCATCCCCCTTTCACGTCTTCACTGGTGCCAACATGCACGCACCATCCTTCCACGCTTGAATTAAGTCTGTGGTCATGATCAGGGCTGTAAACCCCCCCCCCCCCCAAAAAACAAAAAACTAAAGTTGGAAACCCACATATGCGTACATGAGCCTGAGAGCAAGTGCTGATGAGGGGCTGCTGGCAGATTGTGATACCCCCCCTACTGCCCTCACCATTTGCCCACCCGCGGCAGGTTATCTGAGTGAGTATGTCACATCAGCAGGGAGGAGAGGACTGAGGGGACAGCCCTGTCACCGCTGGACCGATGGTGTGTACATGTGTGAGAAAGTGTTAGGGGATGACTGATTGCGCCGTGGCCGCAGTGGCCCTGAATCCCCCGTTACCAGCCGCTCTCCTCACCTCGCAACATCTCCTGACCATTAATACTCCTCTCCACTGAAACACCGGGCCTCCATTAACATCCACCTAGCTGCCACCAAGCATCTCACAGCATCGGACGTCCCTTTTCATTTGCATGAAGCCTCTCTCTATCCTATTCTCCGTCTCTTCTCATCTGCATCACTCTCAAACCTCCATCCTCATCTCTTTGTTCTGTCTTCTGTAGCCATGCCTTTGCTGCACCGTCCTTTCCATTGCTTCCCGCCCTCGCAATGTGGGCCATGCTTAGCAATGCCGAGAAAGTCCTGGGGAATATGGATTAAATGTGAGAATGGAAAATACTGTTTGTGTGTTTACACTCCGGTGCCTCGGTGCGCCGAGACAGACAGCAAGCCAGCTCGGAGAGCTGACTCTGAATGGGGGGGGAAAAAAAAAAAAAAAAAAGTGAAAACAAAGGGTCAAAGAACTCGGGCTGCACGAGCGTTTTCCTACACTTCATGCTCTAATGGTGGTATGAGTACTCCCCTGCAGTGATGCATAATGTATATGTCACAAAGAAGAGACATGAAACAAGGAGAAAACAAACACATACAGCAAGTGAGGGGTGCAAATTAGGTGAGTGATGGCTTTGGCTTTTAAATTATCAAGCGCACATCTTCATTTGAAATTGTCTCCTCCGTCCAATGAGTTACAGCGCCTCTGTGCTCTTCACTGGTTTGGCTGGTTTAAGTTTTAATGCGATGAGAATGGATTTCTGTGTATGTGCATGGGTATCCAGACAATGCTGTGCTGACCGTGACTTTCCTATTAACACTGGATCAGTCACACATGTGTAGGCATGTAATTAACTGAGGGGAGGGGAGAAGGAATGGAGGTGAGCGAGGATGAGGCGAGGTTGATTTATTATCCCATTACCTTGACCTTGGTGACTTGGAGATACAGCTCAATTAAGTGGACTTGGCCTGGCATTCTTCACACCTACATCCCCCTTTCCTAATGATTTATCAGGACTGTTTGCTTGCACCGTCCCTTTGCTGTAAAAATACTATGAAGCAATTTCACCTCGTCACTTACCATCTCTTCCCACCTTCCACACAATCCTGTCATAACAGCAAACCAAAGCCCCTGTCAGTCCTGATGATCATCTCAAAGCTTGTTGAGAGTATAGTCAACCACATGTCTAAACAAAAAGAAATCAATATTCTTCCAGAAGGATTTCAACTCCAAAAGAGAGAAATATATGTCATCTGAGCTCAGACAGTGAAGGTCACAGTACTCCGTTTCTAGTTAAAAAGCTGTGGAGATGTAATGATGGGGGAAGGTAGATGATTTTTTTAAAGGTCAGAACAGTTAGAATATTATTTTTACCATGTACTATCAGCAGAAAAGCAGTCTGTAAGCTCAAATGAAGGTTCTGACCTTTAAAAAAAGATAATTTTGAAGTAAGTTTTAACCATTGAATAGATAAAAAAAAAATTCTAGAGAGTCTCTTCAAATACACATTTCCTGAGATACTGTAGAGTTTTCACTCATCTAAAGGATTTAAGGGCCTTGGTCTTTGGTTGGCATTTATTCTTCTGCTGGAAAACATTTTAATAAAATGGAAGATAGTCAATAAATTTGGGAGGGCTCTTTGTGAGAAAAACCGAGTATTGATCAAGCTTGGCAGAGGCAAAGCTAAACTAAACAAATAAACCAGTGAGATCAATGATTGACCACATCTTTGTAACAAAAGTGTCTTGGAAAAGCATCCACTGACTTTGAACTTCTTCATATTTAGTTGCACTACAGCCACATGTTTTTCTCTGCTTGTGGGAACAGTATTAGAATAGCACCAAATCAAAACAAAGTAGCGCATAGTTGTGACATGGAGGAAAATGTATCGTTTTCAAAATGTTAACAATGAAAACTCTGAAAAATGTGCCTATTTATGTTCAACTTTGAAATCCGATACCCCCAAAACAAAAGTCCAACAGATTGCAATTGCAAATCCCCTACTTGCTAAATGTAGCCCACCTTTGTGTAATTTAATCTCAAATAAATCCAGCTGTTCTCTTTTCAGTTCAGTTTGTGTATATAGTGCCAAATCACAACAAATGTTGCCTTGAGGCACTTTATCAGAGAGAAGTTCTTTGAAGGTCTCGGAGGGATTTTAGAAAACTTCAGCCAAGCAAACAGCTTCATTTAGATCAACAATCACAGTAAACAGATTACAGATAAAGGTGCAGTGAAATTTTAAGCAGGGTAGGTTATAAAACCATATCTCAAATTTTGGACATCTCACTATTTAATCATCCAGAAACAGAAAGAGTATGACGACTGCTCAGACAAGCGAAAAGAAAAGTAACTAGAGAGGAAATTGATAAGCCTATGATAACTCTGGAGGAGCTGCAAAAACCCACAACTCAAGTAGGAGCATCTGACCAGAGATCACTCACCATTGTTGTCACGTGCTTAGCTTTAACACTAAGTCAGTGACTAACTAGTTGGCTGGATTTCCTAAAATAAAAATGCCTTCTTCCAAACCTGGCATAATAACCTGGACTCGACTCGACTGTTTAGTAAATAGGATTGAATTGGAATGTATGTAACAGACTTTGAATCTGTCTGTATGGTTGCACTGAATTTACTGTATTTCTGTTTATAAATCAGATTGTTTTGTTTAGTGCCAATAGTAGTAGATGCTCTTAAGGTCGCACAAGAAAAGTGCTGAAAAATAGATTGTCAAAAGAATGCTGAAAGAATGTCACAATAATGCTGAACTTCACCATGAACACACAATCCCCACAGTAACCCATAGCAGTAGTTACATCATGTTGTGGGAATGCTTTTCTTCAGGGACAAGGAAGCTGGTTGGAATTAAATACAGGGCAATCTGCTAGAGGCTTCGACTGGGATGAAGACAACCGTAAACATACAACCACAGCTGCAAAGCAATGTTTCCGGTCAGATCAGATTCATTTGTTAGAATGGCCTAGTCAAAGTCTACAGGAGATCACTCTTGATCAGATCTAGTTGTAGATCTGGAAAACAACTAAACTGTTTTCCAGTTGTCTCTGGAAAACAACTAAACAATATTTTTGCAGACATTATCCAGTACCGTATTTTCTGCACTGTCAATGAATGGCCTATTTTAAAACTTTTTTCATATATAAGGTGCACCGCATTATAAGGCGCATAGAATAGACGCTACAGTTAGGGTTGCCACCCATCCAGTATTGAATCTATATGGGATGCAATTCCTTCCGTACTCTACAAATGTGGATGTGTAATAATAAAGAAGTGGTCCCCGAGTACTTTATATAGTAGGCTGCTCCAGTCATTGTTTCACTCACGGTGTTGGTGTTTCGATATTGTGCCCAACTGCTTTCTGGGTAACACAGACCAACCGACACGCTGCCGCCGCAGTCTCTGTCTTTGTAAATATATTTGAAAACCAGGTATCCATTTCCCTCTAATTGACAATTGCGTTTTAACTTACACCAATCTGTTACATACAATCCCCATGAAATATGTTGTAACTGTAGTATGAAAAGATTTGACAAAAAATAAATAAATAAATAAATCAACTGGTTTGTGAATCATCGCATAAAATATAAAGCAACATTATCTGAAGACATTAACATTTACAGGCTTGATACAAAGGGCAGATGAATATATTGGAATGATCATTATCTGGCTTTTCTATTAAAACAGTAGGTTTTTTTCCCTTCAATTCTAGAGCATATATTTTCTTCCTACCTGCAAATGCTTTGGAGATGTGATCCTTTTTCCATTCCCAGGGCTGGTCGTACTCATCTGCTGGTCTCTCGTCATCTTGCGGTAGCCTGCTGGTCTCCTTGCCCTCCTCGTGAAGTTCACCGTAGACGTAGCCCAGGTGCTGTCTTCGCTCATCTTCATATGGAGTGTCGTAAAGCTGCATCCCTCCACGCATTCGGCCTCCTCCGGGGGTGCGCTGTAGTTCTGACATAGTACATGCAAACCAGAGAAGAAGAAGAAGAAAGAAAGAAAAACAAATCACACAAAAGAAGATGAATATGCAATCATTTGTCATATTTAACCAGTCAGCAAGAAAAATAGCTCCTGTCAGAAGCAATTATTCTTCTCAAAACACAATCCTAATAACATTCTTCCATCCAAATTTTAAATAAACAAAAAGCTTGTTGATCTCTGACATGCCCAGAATTAGAGAAATTAAAATAATTATATTTGCACAGCTTGCAGCAGGTCCAGAAACCAATGTGGTTGGCCCCAACAAGAAACTGGGTTAGATGCCGAGGGGAAACACGGTACTTTCTCTCTCCGTGTCCATCCTGCATCTCAGCCAGCAGATATCCAGCATGGCTCACAGCAGTGTTCGTGTCTCCTTGTTAACATTTTCATCAATTTCTCAGTGGGGTCCAGTCAACAAATGGTTCTCAGCACCTGCATCTGTTTTGTGGAGTCAAATATGGCCATGAGATAAAATGCTTCCCAAGGGATCTCCAAGCAACAGGAGTCCCAAAACATCCAACAGTGTTTGATTTTTTTTTTCTTTTTATACCAGAAATTGTAGAATGAGCTGGAATTGTAGTAAAAGAAAAGCAATGTTTGTGTTTGCATAAAAATGGAAACAGGACTACTATAGAGTTTGCCGTGCAAAACAATGCTTTCAGGCGGCTAGTTATTACCATGGTGACCAAGTGGAAAGACCCTGACAGAGAGACCCTGAGGTTATAAAAAGAAGGGCTGAGGAGAACAGGAGAGAAAGGGGGAGCAAGGCCAGGAGGGGAGGTGAAGAGGGGGAAAAGGATGTGGTAGACTCAAGAGCAGTGGGAGTAAGAAGAGAGAAGAGAAGCCCTGATGAAACAAGTGGAAGAAAAAAAGGCAGCAAGAGAAAGAGAGGGAGGGAGAGATGGCATGAGAGATCGAGGAGGGCAGGGGATTGTGGTCTATCAGCATTTGATGTTAAGTCATGAAGACAGAAGCACAGCAGGGCTGAACGCTGCTCTACCTGCACTGGGAGCTGGCGGTGTCACAGCAGCCAGAGATGAGATGAAGGTTGGGAGATAAAAACAAGATTGGAGGAAATAAAATGATGAATTCAAAGGAGGCACGATGGAGGAAAACAGGCAGGGATTTGAGACCGCGGGAAGGGGTGAGAAGACAATTTGACGGGGAAAGAAGATTGAGCGAAACGATGACAGGAAGGGATAGGGAGTGTGTTCAGGGATGCAGATGTGTGTCAGCGGGGGGACTGGCCTTTTATCCACATGAACTGAATTCATGAGTCATGACAAAGTGAAGAAATTTTGAAATTTAAACTATCTTAGAAACCATATACTGAGTGAGTGATAAATATGCCAGTGTCGCATTTGCCTGCTGCTTCCATGACTTTTAATGAGAAAGAAAGACTGACAGACGAACAGACAAAAGCAGGCTCTAAAGTGACAGACTCAATTCAAAACCGATGACAGAGCTCTGACAAAGCTGTGCCATCAGCTCTCTGAATCTAATCTCTCAAACGGCTCCATCCAGGTTCTGTAAAGGGCTTGCCTCAAGGTGGCAACAGATTAGCTCCTTTCTCTTATTCCTAATATTGTGAAATGCCTTTCACTTACCAAAAGGGCACCAAGAGTGAGAGCGATGAGCGAGCAAAATATATACAGTGGACTTTCACTAAAGGACAGATTAAGAGACAAACCAAAGAATCCCCTTGGGGGGACTGGGGAGAGCCCTTGAGATGGAGCGATGGAGAAATGGAGGGGAGGAGAGATGGAGGTGGAGGGGCAAGCTTTTACACTAAATGACTGGGACAGACCAGGGAGAGCGCTGGGGGGGGACGAAGGGTCAGAAAAAGATGTTGCCGAAGGAGGGAGAAATGGAAAACGATGGCTCTGTGATAAATGATGTGGGAGTAAATTGCGAGGGCAGAAAGGGGGTCTGAGCTTGGACGGTGAATAAACACTTCATGATGTTGAAAGCTCACTAGGCTGTGGTTGACAAAAATCCAGTGTAGTAAGGTGTTTTAATGTTTTGGTAAATTCCAAGAAAATTGAAATTAGAGTCCTTTCAGTCCTCTCAAAAGACACAAGGCCATCACTGACATGCTTTGCTCAAAGAAACTACTGACAGTACAGATAGTACTTCATGATCTAGGTCCACATTTTACCCATGAATTAATATTTTCAGATTTTAGTTTTGATTTCAGTTTTGAGAAGAAGCAATTATTCTTCTCAAAACACAATCCTAACAACATTCTTCCGTCCAAATTTAAAATAAACAAAAAGCTTGTTGATCTCTGACATGCCCAGAATTAGAGAAATTACAATAATTATGTTTAATATGTTGAATTACCTTTACAAACACAAAGTACAAAATTAAAAATTTCAACTCCCCATTTGTTCAAATAACATTGATTGCATTTCGATTGCATTTCAGTAAAATGTACACTCTAACCGTTAAAATACAATTTCCCACTGGGAATGATCAAGTAGAAAAGTAAAAGCTAAAACAAGTAAAACTGAATCTGATAATGAGGTAAATTTTATGTTTTTCTGTTAGTCTTTCCTGTCTGGTGTAAAAAGCACAAATGTTTTTTGACCTCCTTCACAAGAGCAGAGTTAATTGCACAAAAGAGAAGGTCAAAAAACACTTATGCTGGGAAATTATATTCTAACAGTTAAAGTGCAGTAGTTTCAATTGACAGATTAACAATATTAAATTTGAATTTTGTTTGAACTGGTCAAGATGATCAATAGAGCCAAAGAAAGAACATGCTGGAAATCACATAGGTAGCTGGAAAATACAGTCAAATCACTTCATTTTGGACTCAGACTTTTATTGTTCAAAAGTCTTCTCCATCTCTGTGAGTCCACTGACCTGTTATGACCCTCTGAGCTTCATACGGTTCCATGTAGCCATTATTCTCGCAAGGGACAAGACCAAGATCTGGATCCGGTCGATGTTCCAATCGCGCATCGAATGGATCTGAATAATCCGTGTCTCCTGCCATTGGGGCTGACGGGACCACCTAAAAGATGAAACAAAAACCCACTTATGAAGCAGAGGCACTTTTTGAGGTAAAACTCATTTACACCTGAAGAAAAAGAAAAAGAAAAAAAGCTGACTCAGTATAATGAATTTAAATCATCCAAAGAATTCAAAAGAAGCCAAAATTCCAAAGTGGCTAGTTTTGCCAACATGGATTTTGTAAGATTTGCATTAAAGTTTTGAAAGCATCATTTGGTTATTTATAATAATCTGTGAAAGCTAAAGAAATAGTCTTGTGGAGACAGCATATCTTTAAGATCCAGTGACTAAGGGATCGGGGGGTGTAGAAGACAAGTCACAAAAAACAAATAAATAAATAAACCATAGGAGAATCACATTAAACATCCACTTTGCCATAAATAGACGAAAATGAAAAAAAAAAAAGTGGCCCCATCACCGTTGAATAAATTGATCCACTAAGTCTTTATACAAAATATATAAACATACTCTGCATCATCATATCTTTGTTACAATCCTGAATGGTGAAGGACAGGTCCTGAAGTTTTTTTGGCTTCAAAAAGAGTGGATGGAGATAAAGGCGGGAGACATGCAGTCGGCAGCTTTTGTTCCTCCATGCAAGCACAGAAGGAAAAAAAAAAAAAAGCAGTGGTCATCTGGCAAAGTGACAGCAACACAGCCAACCATATGGTCGCACAAACACGCGCGTATGTAAAAACACATGAGAGCCAGTCTAGAAGCGTGTACATCCTTTGTCTCTCCTCCTCTCACAAAGGAAATTACTGCAGAAAGGCCCCACTTCCCAAAATCCTGCTAAACAGGCTGACGCCCTGGTGAAACAACGTCCTAATCTCTTGTTGATTCTCTAACAGGTTATCTATTGATGCACAGGAATCTGTTATGGTAATTAGAACATGGATGTTCCCACAGATCATGGGAAATTAATGTGCATTAGAGGGAGAAGGGCAGACAGGGGAGCTATCGACTTTAGTGGAAGTATTACTTCAATCCACTTCAGGATTTTTGCTCTTTCTAGCAGTTTCCATGAGCTTGTTTGTAGATTAAACTGCTATGATAAAGATTCTAAGAAGTTCTCCAACTTAGTCAGCGTTTTTGAGTTAATGTCCTTGTAAAGCCCTTACTTTTGCACAAATTGTTCTTTAAACACCTTTCTCATTTGTACCTAAAGGTTGAGTTTTTTTTTTTTTTTTTATCATGCATTACATGCGTTTAAAAAAAAAAAAAAAAAAAACAACAACAAAAAACACACATGTTCCTGATGACAAAAACAGCACTAAAGCTTGAAATATAATTCTTCATAGCCCTCGATACCTCTCCAAGCAGTATAATGAATGTGGCCCTGCAACATGTGCACGTGTGATGGTCCCTCTCAGCTTGCAAAACCAAACCTCATCTATTATTTATGGATGGACATAAACTCAGGGGACCATGGTCCCCTCTAGCTCAATGGTGCGCCAAAGCCATCCATTTTTTCCCCGTCCGCCTGTGGTAGTAAATTTATGTGTATAGGATGTTATGTGATTTATGTAAGCAATACATATCTTCTGACACACATTCCCAGGAAGTAGATGATTGAATCTGATCATTAAAACTGTCACCGTGATGGAAATGGGATGAAAGAAGTGGGAGTTTTTATGTCTTTTGGTTGGCTTCTCTTTATGACTCCAGCCCACCTCATTTGACAAGAGGAAGATATTTCACACAATCTCCTTTGTTGTTTGTACATCTGTGAAGAAGTTGGGGAAGCACTGAGAAGAAGTACTTTCAGTTCAATCACCACTTAAGGGTGAGCAGTCAATTGGAAACTTGGAAAATGAGAAAGCTTAAAAGGTTTAAGGAGCTATTTAAAAAGGAAACTGTGGTACCTATGAAGGACCTATTAAGGAGACTACAAAGAACCAGACTTCTTTAGGAGTTGGTCATTTTGCCATTTTTTACTAGGAAAATTCTGTCCACTACTGACAACATTTTGAGGAACAAAAAGACAATACCTACTTTATCTGCGGCCCAGACAAAGTAGCGTCTGGGCCGCAAATCGACCCAAAGCTACAACAAACGACAAACACAAGGCTGAACAAACTACAACAAAGTTGCTTTGTTTCATCCTTTTAAACTTTAGATCACATTCTGTTATAGAGCATCCTGGATTTATACACATTGGAGACCTTTTTGAAAAATTTCAGTGAAATCAGTGAAAAGGTCCATCTTCTCTATGAAATAGATATATAGACCACTGTTTTACAGTTATAATGCTAACAATGCTAGTTGTGCAAACTTCTTATATAAGTTGCAAAAGGAATTTTAAATGTAAATTCATAAGTCTTTCATTGTTTTGAATTAATAAAACCTTGCTTTACAGCAACTGCTCCCTCTTACACACACAGCGAAATGTCAACTCGACTCCTAATGCAAGAAATTATTAACTTCCTTCATGGAAGGAAGATTAGAAAAAATATTTTGAAAGTTGTTTGTTGTTCTGAAAGAGAAATCAGGAAGTCAAAGGTTCACAAAATCTAGACATTTGAAGTCAGTCACTGATCAGTGTATGGCTAAAACAAATGGTAAGAATCAGCAGGTCTTACGGGCTCTGGTTGGTCTTCCAAAGAGATGGAGCTGAGAAGAATCTTGGTGCGTCCCAACTCCTGGGAGTCCACTTTGATCAGCCTGTGTTTAGGAGACTTCATGTCCACACTGGAAGATTTCATGGGAGATCCGTACACCGGTGTGGAGGGGTCAAAAGTCCCAGATTCCCCTCTGGACCTGCTCTCCGCATCCTCATACGGATCTTCAAAGTCGAGGTCCCTCTGCAGGCGGTATGCTTTGAGGATCTCACTCTCTGTATAGTCCGGAGTGGGAGGCTGTGGAGGCACCTTCCTGCCAAAGCTCAGGTAGTCCTTCAGCCACTTGGCCATGCCGGTTCAGCTTCCAAACTTGGTGCTGGATAGAAAACTGAGAAATGTTGGGGGGGTGGGACAGATGCGAGGTTATTGCTGGACCTTATTTCAGATGACACTGCATAAGATATGGACTGCTTCATAAAAGGACTGCGTATAAATATTTCTATTCTATCAGCAACTACATTAATCCTTTTATCCAAGATCTACCTTCTCCTAATCACAGAGCAACAGCCTGTGTGCCATTTCATGCCTCCATGTGACATTAACCTACGGAGACAGCTGGGCTTCATGGGCTTCTTTTGTTTCAACCATGGGAGCAGAGCGTCTGGCAACTGGACTTTACCCAAAGGCTTCTATTACATCTCACACCCCTGCAATAAAAGTCCGACGATAAAGCCAGAGTGCAAACATATAGAAAAGACCAAGAGAAGATGTTTGTTTTTTTTAAATAACAAATTCATCTACACGGATAGCTTCTAACTTCTTAACTTTTTGACACATTTTTACAAACATTAAGTGTGAGTTTAGATTTTATATACATATATATAAAAAAGAAGGGCTTTTTGTCCAAACTTCTGTTCCACAAAATTACCAAAACAACGGATTTAAACATCGTAGAAAGCTGCGCTCCGAACGCGCAATCACTTACCACGCCAATTCAGTCCCTCGGCCACTTTGGATGCAAAAATCCGCGCTTCTTCATGTCACTAACGATTAAAACTACACACAAAAGGCTGCAATCCTTGTCGTAAAGCCTGTTAAACCTCAGAAGAATGAGAAAACAGGAGCTTTCGGAATCCTTTCTTTCAGAAACTCGAGCGCATCGAAATCCATCCGGACTACCTCCTGAAAAATGTGCGAGTGAAGAGAGCGACGACAGCTCCGAGAGAGGCACAACTCAGCCGAGCGATTAAAGGGGAGGCGCTTCAGTCCCAGAGGAATATCCTCCTGCTGCCTTTCGCAATCAGCAGAGCGTTCATTCATTCAAATGTCTGTACACATCATGCGCCATGCAACAAGACATAGATCCCCTTCTTCCAAACCATTCTCAACGCAACTGGGTCTACTGGCAGAAACGCGTTTCTCAGGTGTTAATTATTTATTGCCATGACATCAGTAGCAATTTTTTTTAAATGTTAGAAAGTCAATTAACGTCATCGTAATTATTTTTGGTTTTAAGAGATAACGCACCAGAAGATGTCCAGAGAGGACTGCGTAAAACTGAGAAATACACGCATCCAAGCAAGCTAAACCATGCACTGATTAATAATATGTGGACATAAAACAAGACAATTTAACAATAAATAAATAATTAGACTTGTCCAGTCTTATTTTTAAAAGAGGTATTCTTTAGTGTATACACTCTGCCTCCTTGATGTTTTACATTTTCTCACTTATCTTCTCCCACATGTCACATTATCCTTTGTCCAGACTGCTAAATTGGATTGTATGCTACACTGAGCCAGGCACATCTGAGTCTGTTAAAAGATCGTAAATGCCTTTTTTCTTTACGACTCTTGTGAGCTCACTTTCTCCCAGGGGGCGGGTGACTGTATGAGGTCATCGAGCTACAATCCACCCCCACCATGGCCATCAGCACCATGACATCTAGACTTTCACATCCTCCCCTTTGCATGTTCACTCCAAACTATTGTTCACCAAGAACAAACACTAGTTCTAGATCAAAAGACACAGATCCAATATGTCCATGTTTATTTTATTTATTCATTTATTACTACAGTCCAATTTAAATTACTCCTTATGGTTATCTTGAACATCCTTGCCTTGACTACAAACAACGCTGGGAACCACCACTCCTTATTCACAAAACATGAAAAAAGCAGTTGAAATCTTACAGTGGATGCAATTTATTAAACGTTTTGGAATCAATACTTGTGCTGTTGAGGTTGGGGTTGGTGAGAAACCCTCTAATTAGTATTCCATGTTGTTGGGACATTTCTGTTAACTTTTTCATATTTAAACTTTGAGAGTGGAGGTATTTAAACTTTGAGAGTGGAGGTATAATGTAGTAGTAGTACTGCTCTTCGAGAGCAGTAGTACTGTTTTAAAAGGTCTATCACTATGGGAAAAAATATGCATACAAGTATATACATTTGTTATAAAAAGTGAAAGAATCAAGTGGATCCCCTTTTTTCTCTTTATGCAAAGATTTCTTTGTTTGGAGAGTCTCGTTTACACATGTCAAGAGGGTCATTATGCAGTGTTAAATGTCTCAGAAAAATAATAAAATCAATTGATTCATTAAATGACATCTTGTGCCAACAATCCACACACAAACACATACCTTTCCGAAAAATACTAGTAGAAAGTCAGGGATGTAATCCTTTCCCCATATGTCAACAAAAACTACTGAGCAGCAAATTCCTTCATCCCCTTCTAGTCTTTTCTCTGCCATAAATGATTTCCTTTTTTTTTCCTCATGTCATATGTTTGCATGTTGCAGCAATCTTTCCCTTCTTGCCCCTTCTATATCCCCTTTTATCCACTCAATCCGCTCTGTACAGCTCGTTCTTTAAAACTCCCCCTCACAGGAAAGCAACATCGAAGATTTAATTTATGTTTCTATCCTGTCCAGACTGAGATTAAGAAGTTTATGGATGAGGAGATTGAAACTAACCTGGGGGAAAAAAAGGAGTGAATGTAGGTCAGGTTGAAATGAAAATCGGGAGCTCTCTAAGAGGAATCATCAGACACAGAATTGCAGGCAACCAGACAGGTATCTTTCCATTTTATTATGCTTTTATCATGGAGAAAGAAAAAATAGTTGCATAACAACCCACACTCTAATTACATTAGTAAAAAAAAAGGAAACAGTCCCAGCACAAGGGTGCTATACAATTTATCAGAGAACTAATAAAACTGTCTCATTATAAAATGCTATATATGGAATCAACAATTCCTGTGAAGTTCAGGATTAACTGGCATTTCAGTATTATGAACATTATAAACATCCAGTTTTTCTGCCGGATTCAGTGGGAGGCAGGTTTTAAATACATAATAACAGAACAACAAAAGTTATTTTTTGAAAGCTTTGAATTTAATAAAACCCTTTGTGTTTATCAAAGGAGTTGAAAAAAAGCAAAACTGGAGGAATAATTGATTTCCGTAATTTCATCTGCCTAGCACTTACTGCCCTCTTTTGGTGGCTGATGTGAATTGACATCACATTACAATCATACTTCCAGATATATTAGTTTCACAGCACAAAATTGTACTGCACTAAAAATAAATTGAATTGGACTGAATTAGACTTTATAAAAATACATAAATATGCTGTGCTTTTTCTGAACACTGTCTTGAAATATCTTTTCTAGCCATGTAGGTCTACATAAATTATTTCAATGTATCATAGAATACTATTATGTGTTTAAGTAAATTGCTAATACTTTTCCAAATACATAATAGAATGGTAAGAGTTTTGCACTATTAAAAAAACAAAATAGTTTTTTGTAAATGCAATTGTGGACTATTGTATCATACTAATTGGGCTACAACTACACCAGTCCATGTTTAACTCTTTTGTCCATTTGAGTTACAGTTCCAAAAACTGTAAGCATACGTATGCTTACAAATACAATTCAAAAGTACGATTTCTCCTGACGTTTTATCTTGCAAAAGCATTCAATCTTTGTTAAAACGTTTTTCACGTTTTGTCACATGAGAATTGATATGATGTGATCCATTATGTCGGTCCCTCCATACCGCAGGCTAGTTGGTTGTATTTAAGGATATTTGTATCCTGGCAAAATGCAAATGCACATAGGACTTATCAGATTTTATTTTTAAAAAGTATACACAGCTTCACAATTATGCACAGCTTTATGTTGACCCAAGAGCTGATGACAAAATGTGAAAAATATTTTGAGAGGTAATAGTTTTACAATAGACGTTTTTCGGAGTCCTGTTTTTTCTTTTTTCTGCTTGAATGCCATTAGTTGTCTTTATGCTTAGAAAGCATTACATCGGTTTCGAGTGAACGTCTTTCTTTTATTTATTTATTCACTTTGTGTCTTCACTTAACTCACCTCTTAACGTTTCCCGGGTCGACCTGGTTCATAGACGCCATTGGTCAAACTCACAGTGACGCAATGAAGACCGCCCAACATCCCGGGACACTGGAACTTTCCCTGCACTAACTGTGTAGAAATCTAAGCTGATAAGACGAGCTTCAAATAAACAAAGACATATGTTCTTTTTTTATTCAGAGGTGAACACATGAATAATTGTCAACATAGTTTAAAACGAAGAAAAACGAAATTGGTGAATGCTCAGCAGAGAAGGCGACAGCTGCAGTCCATCATCGCCAATCAAGCACTGATTCGGCCTTGTGCGCGCTGCTGATTGGTTGATTTGGGACTGGGGCGGGCTCTGTTAGTGCTTCGAGCAGTCAGCAGTGAATTCAGTATTTTTCTGTGAGCAGTTGAAGTGCAAGTGTAACACCTACCTGGAAGTGCACTGACATCCACAGGTAGGCGGCAGGTTTACCTGTCAGCTAAGATTTACTATTTAATTTATTGCTGTAAAAGGGGTTAATATTTAGTCTTTGGTTAGTGCCTTAAGTGTTTTAAAATGTTGCTGTTTCCTAGGTTTTGGGACTATTTGTGATATTAAAATTTATATTTATTAACAACGCCCAATTTCTGTTTTTAATGTTGTTGTTTTGTTGTTGTTCAGTTCAAGACATTATGAAAAGTCTCAAAGCAAAGTTTAAAAAGAATGAGGTAAGAGGCATCTTGTGTGGACATTGTTGAGGATTAAGTGTGTGAACTTTATAGGAACATGTCACTTTCCATGAAAAATATTTTTCTCTCAACCCACAACATTTGCTAGTTGCTTTCTGCAGTTCATTTAAATGAGTCTGAGGGGGATGTATTAGGATACAGTGTCACTAAACAGCAGGAAAGCAGAACTGCCACTAGGCTGCTGTTATAACCAGTGATCTCAAGTAGCCTTCAATTATTAACATGTAGCCCATGCACACTGACTCAAACACACTAAAAGGAGTCCTACTTCATGTCTGTCACTCTTTTTCTAATTTTGACTTTGAATTCAAGCAGCGGTTAATAGAAAAATATGTAGCATTCAATTGCAGACTTTTGAACTGCTGCTTTGTACAAGCAGATCAATAATTATATAAATTTAAAGCTACGCTCCCTCTAATGGTTTGTGTGTTTTGTTTGGACACTCTCATTGATACCTTTATAGGGACCAAATTACAAATTCAATGATAACAACCAGATTAACCAATATAGGTGAACATGGTTAGGGGTCTTTTTAAGGCCAGCTACGCAGACAGACTCTCGCCACCCGAACCAGCAGGGCAAACAGGAGCTTATCCCACGTTTCTCCCCCCTCTTTTTGCTGAGTCCTCACATCACACAGGCCCCGCTCTGTAGCTGCAGAGAAACAGATCTCACTATGCTGCAGGAGGGGAGCAGGGATTGGGAGGGGGAGCACTGTGCAGGACTTAACAAAAACTAATGGTAGCAAAGAAGGGAACTGCTACACAGAAGAAGGCAGCAGGGGAAATGATCAGTTTGGAGAAATTAGGACAGGAGGGAGGGATACTGTCGTGGACAGACCGGCTGGGCCAGTGCATGCAGCTGAAGCAAGACGAAAGGAGACTTGTTTCCGAATCCGGACAGAAGATGCCGTTTTGGGATGTGTTGTGAAGACAGGGAGGGGTTGTGTCGATGTGTGTATGTGACAGTTTATAGATCACCAGAGGTAGGATTTAAAAATAGTATAGATTCTCTGCTATGCAGATCTATGCTGTGATGTTGCTCTGACCTCTGGAAGGTTTTTTTTTTCTTTCCAGAAACTCATTGATTTTCCTGAGAGACTGAAATGTGACGTAGGCATGTGGCATACAGTGGTAAAATAGTACTCTCTGGCAGTGTTTAGTTTTGGTTGACTCTCTGCTAGCAATATGGATCCCCAGCAGCCTGTGTTTAGCCTAATGAAGCGGTTCTGTCCTTGTCTCAGCCTGCTGCCGCTGCCAGTAGGTATCCTCTGTCTCTGTTTGTAAAAATTCTGAACAAAAATTGACTGTAATTTTACTTTTTTTTTTTTTTTTTTTTTTTTTTTAAAACAATTTTTACTGTTTTCTCGGGTTT